>NC_071257.1:13908680-13966180 GCF_023375685.1 Ictalurus furcatus | reverse complement strand
TTTTTAAATTTATTATTATTATTTTTTTTATATATATATTTGGACAAACCTTTGATCATCTTTGAAACAATGCCCATTAATAAAGTTTTTATATACTTGAACAAAACCACAAGAAAAAAAATCACGTAGATGTGATATTCTCAGAAGCTAGTATTGCCCCTTTAGCAGAAATAACTTCTTGTGGGCGTTTTGCATCATTTTTTTTTTTTTTGGACCATTCTTCCATGCAATATTCTTTCAGTTGCATGATGTTTGAGGGTTTTGTCGCATGTACTACCCATTTCAAATCCCCCCACGACATTTCAGTGGGATTCAAATCCGGGCTTTGACTTGGCCATTCCATAACCCTCCATTTCTTCTTTTCGAGCCATTCCTTGGTGGATTTGCTAGTGTGCTTAGGATCATTATCCTGTTGTAAGGGTCAACTTCAACTTCTGGGCAGATGGCCTCACATTATCTTCAAACACTCTTTGATATGATTCAGAGTTCATAGTTGAATCAATGCATGCATGCTGTTCCAGGCCCTGAGGCAGCAAAGCAACCCCAAACCATAACATTTCCACCACTGTGCTTCACAGTTGGTATGAGGTGCTTCTCTTGAAAAGCTGTTTTTGGTCTGTGCCAAACATGTCTACTGTTTTTGTGGCCAATTATCTCTCTTTGATTCGTCTGTCCAGAGCACATTATTCCAAAAGGCCTGGTCTTTGCCTATATGCTCATTAGCAAACTGTAGTCTTGCAAAGGCTTTTTCCTGGCACGCCTTTCATGCAGATCAAATTTGTGCAATCTCTTTCTGATTGTAGAAGCATGCACTCTGACACCAACAGTTGCAAGACTTACTAGCAGATCCTGTGATTTTAAAATTTTTGGATTATTGGAGACTTCTTTTTGCATCAGACTGTCTGCTCTTGGGCTGAATTTGCTGGGACGGCCAGTACTGGACAAATTGCAGGCGTTTGAAATCTGCACCATTTGTAGATTCCTAGGCATCCACAACCTTTTTTTCTGAAGGCCTTACAGAACTTGGCATGATGACACCACACACCTCATTAACAAAGGGAACACCAGACACTAGATATGAGAGGGGTATAAATAAGACTGGTTCCACCTGCACTCCCTAAGCAGGTTCTAATCACTGGCACCCAATCTTGAACACCTGATTCTAATTTTATGGATTTGAAGGTGTGATAAATGTAGGAGTGTACTTATTTTTCCATGTGTCTGGTCAGTTTTTGTTAATTTAAATTGTGAAAATGACTACAGAATGTCAATTTTATGTTTTTTTGATAGCATGCATCAACTTTATTAATAGGCACCGTTTCAAAGAGGATCAAATGTTTGCTTGTCCAAATATGTCAAAAAATGCCAACAATTTCCATGGGGTGTACTTATTTTTTTCAAATCACCCCCCAGACAGTCACACATGTTGTAGCTTTGAGTAAATGGACATATCATGTGACTCAGAACTCCATAAACTTCAACAATCCAAGAGGTTTGCACGCTATTCTGTGTCCTGAAGGCATTATATGCTCATTCAATATACTGGAGGAATGCGTGTACATCAGAGTAGCACCTTTTGAGTGTTGAACCAATGGACTTGGATAAGCTCAAGCCATTTGATTCATGTTCTATGAATATAAATGTACTTCATGCACACCACCTCCAAAATCTCTCATTTCTGCATGAAGCAATGGAAAATTACATAGAGGCCACAGCTCACACTTTACATCAAACCTTATACTGACAGAACAGGTAAAATGGGGATATATTTTGCCCTTGCTTTACCGTTGTTCTCAGTGCATTATAAATTATTATATGTTCTAGTAATAAGTTGCACATGGTCTTAAGGCAACACTGATATGTTTGCTTGTGTCCAGAGGGCTTTTATGGTCAAGGTACTCTACAATTTATGAGCAAGAGTGTTTAATGTTACTCTATGACATACTACTGTTTTCCCTACAAATATGAAAGGGCGTTATGAGTATGTTTTGTGTATGACTTGGTTACACCATCACGGATACAGGACCTATTGCATCGAAACTTTTTTTTTCGTACATGTGTGCAGAATGGCAAAACTGCTTAAATTGTGTACTATGAGACTTCGGACAAGTCATTTTCTGTATGTTTCTAAGTGATACGGGTGCAGTCCTCGGTTGCATCACAGCTGGCTACTTCTGAGAGTGGGGCAAAGATGGAGCAGGAGGAATAAACCTTGTTTTTCATGGCTGCTTATCGTTCGGCTAAGAATTTGGGTGGGAAGAAGGGGTCGAGACAGAGAAGTGAAAAATCCTTGCATTCCATTTTTTTTGTGTGTTTGTTCTAGGCTGAGTCACTGCTGAGGAGTGGGAAGGTCTGAAGAGTGAGAGAGAAGCGCCAGAAGGAGGGGGATAGCCTGCTCCATAACAGCTTCCACAGGAGAGAGAGCGAACGAGAGAGAGACACGACAAGCGAAGCGACATATAGAGAGAGACGAGAGGGAGAGCACCAGGCAGGGAGGGAGTGAGACGCTGACCCCTCCTCTCCCCTCTTCCTCTCCTCTCCTTCTTTCCTCCCCCCCTCCCTCCTCGCTCGTTCTGGAGCTGGCGTGTTGGAGTGGAGGGCACACCGTGACGGAGGCATCATGAGCGATGTCACCATCGTCAAAGAAGGCTGGGTGCAAAAGAGGGGTAAGTGTCTCGCCGCTCTCAGTTAACTAACGGGCTTGGCTTGGATTGCGCTTGTCTGCGTGTGAATGCATGTGAGAGTGTGTTGTCTCCAGGGATGGAGTCCTCTATCATGGGTGGGCTCTACTGCTGTAGTATGCCACAGCATGGCTTCAGTCACATTACGGTTGTAGATGCCAGTTTGTGGATGTGGGCGTGCCTCTGTGTGTGTGTGTGTGTGTGTGTGTGTGTGTGTGTGTGTGTTTACATATGCATGTAACTAAGTATACTTTCACACTACATAGATGTGATGTAGAACATGTGTGTTTGTGTAAGTGGTTCTGACTGACTGCTGAATCCCCTTTTGATGGGGATTTCTGAACACACACACGCGCGCACAAGCAGTCAGTCACAGGCTGTAACATGGCCTGTTTGATTTTAATGCCTGTTTGTAATAGTGCTGTCTCAGAGTCCTTTACGCTTATAAAGGGACATGGTTTGAGATCTGTGTTCCTGTGGTGGATATTTCGTAGGTCGTGGTATGTAAACACAGCTTCCATACTCACTGTACTGCGTAAATGCCAGCAGCTCTGTGTTGAACGTGAATAAAAATGTGTCCATCAGGGCCAGACTGCACACTCTGACACTCTGAGGTGGCATCTTTAATTATGGGTGGGATTTGTCTTGGGTTTTGCCTTGGGGTTTCCTGTCCATTATCAATCCCCCCCCCCTCTCTCTATCACTCTCTTTCTCTCTCTCTCTCTCTCGCTCACTGTCTAGAGCCTGTGATCTCTTTGCCCTTGTTTTACATTCAAGTGTGCTCCTTCTGTCTCTACTGATCTCAAACGAAGCAGGCTGCTGTACACCTGGTACTACCATAAACAGTTAACACGTACAAATGGGTGACGTATTAAGGAAATACAAACAGGATAAAGAGTCTTAGTAGGGTGTCGGGTCACCATGAGCCACACAAACAGCTTCAATTCTCTAGAACTGTACTGCAGGGACTACTTTCCCGAAAGATATTCCCTCAATCGGTTTTTAAAGATGATGGTTGTAGAGAGCGTTGTCTAAAACATCAGTCCAAAATCTGATGTTCAACTGGGTTTAGATCTGGTGCCCGTGAAGGCCATAGTAATATTTTTCATCCTCATCAAACCATTCAGCGAGCATGGAGGAGAGTACTCCCATCGTGATAGCAATGTTTCATCATAAGATGAAGGTGATCAATCCAAATCATTTTGTATTGTATGTCCAGCTGCAGTACAGTGTGTCACTTCTGCAGAGTACATAGCTGTTTGTGGGAACAATTCAGGCATCACAATGGTGGTTTATATTCTTTTTTTTTTGCCTCATGTGATTGGTGGCTTTTTTCACACCCTTGAACCTTAATGTATACTCTGCATCATAAGCTGCAAAAGTTGGATGATTTGGCCAAATCTCAAAGCGGTTTTGGACGCAGCCGTGCTCTCTTGTTTGCCGTCAAACGGTTGAACACTGCCATGTGTGTACGTGTCCTGTCGCAAAATGTGGTGAAAACTCCCACATGACGTTAATAGTGTGTGAGAGAGAGAGAGAGAGAGAGAACGAAAGTGTTTACATGTCTGTAATGCACTTCGATAATGTGACTAAAACAGGAATACTCCACATATCTTAATTCGATTTGTGTTTACTTCGAGTATGACTTTAATCGGATTAACGTAATCAATAATCTGTTTACATGCTAGTTTCTTAATCAGAGTATTGTCTTAATCGGGTTAATATCAGATTATTTTGTCCATGTAAACGTACTGATAGACTAATGCATAAATGTTTTTATTTTTCATGAGAAATATTTGAGACTGTCCATTTTTTTTTTTTTTTAATTGGGGGAAAAAAAACTATTGGAAGAAGAGTGATTTTCATAGTGGCTTTATTAACAACAAATATAACTGCTTTATTCTAGTCACAGTCGCCGTAAATTGTAGTGTGAATCCATCCACCCATCCATCCATCCGTCCATTTTCTGGACAACTTATCCTACACAGGGACGCAGGGAGCCTGGAGCCTATCCCAGGGAACTCAGGGCGCAAGGCAGGGGACACGTCTGGACAGGGTGCCAACCCATCGCAGGGTACAATTGCGCACATGTTCATGGACAGATGATTTGGAAATGCCAGTTAGCCTTCAACGCATGTCTTTGGACTGCTGGAGGAAACCGGATTACATGGAGGAAACCCCTGAAGCACGTGGATAACATTCAAACTCCACGCACACAGGATGGAGGTGGGATTCGAACCCCCCAACCTCGGAGGTGCGAGGCAAACGTGCTATCCACTAAACCTGTAGTGTGAATCAGTTTACTAAACATAAGTTTTTCCTCTTTCAGCTCAAGTCTACCTCTTAATGTTTTTGAAAAATGCAACTTACATGGGCGTGGATGGCTGTGTGAAGAAGGGAGGCGGAGTGTGCGTGGCAGGGGAGGAAGAGGAGGGCGAGCATTCAGAACACTTATAATAAAGATGGATAGTGACTAAAGATGGAAAGTTTGCAGTGGCAACAATTTGCAGGACTCTGATGAGCCAGAGGACTTCTCCTGAATCACCAGGGCTAAATGGAGACACAATGGATAGCAGTGCAGGTCCTCTACCCTATCTGTTTAAACCATTAACCCCTGGCGTGACTATGGAGGAAAACAAAACAAAACCGGAGGCAGCGCGGATGGGATGGGAGGAGTGTCGGAATGGTAGCTAGCTAATAGGCTCGAGTGAAAGGCGAAGACTCTTCCCTTCAACGCGGATTCTCGTTGTATAGTTTTGCACACGATGGCCCTCGGAGCTTTAAGCGGTTTAATTAGCTCAAAAGGCAAATAAAACAGTCATGGTTAAAAATTAGACACATACCTCATTTGAAGGGATGGAAAAGTCCTCAGGACTGAGTACCGCATCATTGTGTAGACGCAAACTGCTTTCATGAGCAAGTCCGAAGTCCACCTTTCTCCAGTTCTCATAGTAAATGCACTCGAACTCTTACACCACTGAAACAAACCTCTCCGACCCATTTGAACGCCTACCTCACCTACTACATCTGTAGGAAAGCACCACGTGCTGTCATGAATAATTAAGAGACAGCGTCTTCTCATAGGATAAGAACACGCAGGCTCATGAATAATTATGAGACCCCGGCGCATCATCGAAGTAGTATAGTACACTGCCACGTCACTGCCTGTAACGTCAACACGACAAGATTTTAAACCAGGAAGACGAAAATGGCAGAAAAAAAGCTCAAAATTAACCAGTTTTCTCCTACATATAAAATTATCGGAAGCTAAGATTGTCTTTTATGATGTGCGACACGAACACCTCTGTTAAAAATCTCCGAAAAGGTAGTTTAGTGTTTCATGAAGCTTTAATGAAACATGTAATTATGACCGTTTTACAGATTGCTTTGTATTTAGGAAAGACTTGCGTGGTCATCACGAAGGGGAAACGAGGAAACGAAGTTTGCTATCAAGATGAGTTACCAGCTTGCCTCTAGTGGGTTTTTTTTTGTTTTGTTTTGTTTTGGTTTTTTTTTGAAAGCGTGTAGGAATTTGCCATGCTGTTTGAATTGTGTGTGTGATACTGTGTGCAATGTGGTCAAGGTCACGCCTGGGTTGGACCCAAAGATGTAGAATGGAGAATAAGTTGATTGTGTGTGTGTGTGTGTGTGTGTGTGTGTGTGTGTGTGTGCTGGGAAACAGAGCTCGTTGTGTTGGGCTTGGCTGTCGGCCAGGATGACCCTGATCACCCTCTCCTTTTCCTTTCTTTTCCTGCTTTGTCTCCTCTACTCTGTTTCCATTATTGCTTTCTCTCCGCCTTCTCAGAGTCCTGCGCCTACCTTTAATTTCCCATTGTTGTACTGTCTCTTTCTGTTTCGTCACCTCACTTTTTCCTTAACCTTTTACCTTTTGTCTTTATAGGTGCTTTCTCCTCACCTCTGTTGTGCTAGACATACTAGAGTTTGCTCCAGCAGAAGTCTTTGGCTGTGTCCCTCGCTTGGCCTGGCCATCCATTCAGATCTCTTTTAAAAGTAGCGTTGCGTAATGGGGAAATGGACAGAGAGAGAGAGAGAATGAGCAGAGGATGACCAAACGGATGACATAGTTTCCTGTTTACTACTCCACTATGAATGGGACACTAGGAGCTCCCACCACAAACAGAGACCTATTCGGCTCTCACCAAAAACGTCCTGCCGTCTCTCTTATTCATGTTTTTTTTTTTTCTTCTTTTTCTTTTTTCTTCTTTCCCCCCACGGTGTTGTTGTTTGACCCCAGCCGCTCTGTCATACTAACACAATGGGCTGCAGTGTTAGTTGTGTTTGTGTGTTGTCCTTCTAACATACTGCATACACTTGTAACATATTGACCTGCACTTTACTGTGCTGATTTTTTAAAACTGTATTGCACTGCATACTTTATACCAAAAGAGAGAAACAAAGAGGCCGTTTGGATAAATTGATGCCATGTTGTGAAGGTGAAGTGGCATTACTAGTGTGTGTGTGTGTGTGTGTGTGTGTGTGTGGATCAGAGGCGAGACTGTAGAGCTTAGTGCTGGGCGTCACATGGCTGCCATGCTCTCTCCCGCAGGACCAGGAACACTCTGTACTGAGCAGAGGATGCAGGGACATGAATGAATCTCTCTCTCTCTCTCTCTCTCTCTCTCTGCATCAGTGTCTCAGTGCCTTTTGGACATTCATTCACACATGCAAGCTTTCCTTCATACATCACATTCCACACATGCCTTCACAAACTCTGATCACATTATTGTCACATTTATTATATCCCTTGAGGAATTTATACACTTTCAAACAGAGCTTATATACACATTTCTCTCTCTCTCTCTCTCACACACACACACACACACACACACACACACACACACACACACACACACACACACTGACCTTGCAGCCCTTGTTGCAGACTGTGCTCACTTCTTTCATGGTTAGCGGTACAAAGCTCGCAAACGTTCTATGCAGTCATCTCCTCCTCGTGATCCATGTCCTCCTCTGTCTCCTCCTCTCTTTCTTTCTCAGGGCCAAGTGAGGACATTGTGTGCGGTCTCATTTCAGAGTTTATGTGTTTTCCTCTCTGTTCTGGACTGTAAGTCATGCTGAGTGCTTTGGCCCGGCTCTAAATGCGCCACTGGGGCTGTAGCATTTTCACGGTGCACCCACTTCGTGCTCTCTCACAGTCCAGCAGTTCTTATTTGATGTAAGCCTGATGGATAGGGCTCATGGAAGGCTGATGTAACCACACCCTTATACGCAGGCTGGGAAACTGCCAGTGAGAAAGGATTGTCGGGTGAACCGAGTGGATCATGATGACAGGTGGATCATGGTCGGCTAGTTAGCTCGCTACAACTTCAGATGATGGACTTCAAACAGAACCATGTTTTGATGATAAAGTGAAGTCTAATTAGGGGTGGACAAATTATAAAGCTCAAATGTGTTGCCCAGTCTCATGTTTTAGTTGCCTAGAAACCTAATTGACTTGGCTAAAAAAAAAAAGAGGTAACGAACATAATGTGATAATGTATCGCGAGCTAGTTAGTTACGTGCGTTAATACAGACTATGGCAAACGACTGAGTATATGATTATGATTATTATCCTTTTCTAACAAAGTTTCTAAAGTAGCGCTTCGTGTTTGCGTCCTCACCAGGTTGCTGGCCAGCGTTTCTGGCTATGAGAAGTGGCGTTCTTTTCTCCCACCCATGTAACAGATATTATTCGAGCCTGGCTAGCATCTTTTTCTCTCATCATGTTTAACTGCGAACGGGAGATTTATATGTCGGCTTATTTTGTGCTACCATAGACCCATGTATCCTGGATTCTGAACGATCATCTGTCATCCATTGCAAGCAAATGAATCCACCTAGTAAAAGACATCCTACCTACGGCCAAATTGTGGTTTGGCCTATGCACGCATTTCAGAACGAGTAGCTGGCTCTTTTCAGTTTATTTATTTATTTATTTCCCTTCCATTTCAATAACCCAGACACAAACTCCGCTGGTTCCGGGTGCCTGAGCTCCTGTTTTTAAAACATTTTTTTTCCACAGCTGTCTGTGATCAAATTAAAGCAAATTTGAAGAAATGTTGCAAATCAGCAGAAACAGATCCCCCCCCCCCCCCCCCCCACACTGTATATGTCTATATTCGTTCATATGTACGAATCTACAAATCAAAATAATGCTAAATATAAACATAACTAACATCTAAATAATATGTAGCCAAGATGACTGTTAACTTATAACTGAACATATGAATTGGGAATTCAGTTAAAAAAAAAAAAAAAAAAAAAGATCTGCAAAGTTGGTGAAATTGCATTACATTATGTCAAATTAATCAAGAAAACATAAAATCTTGATCACGATTTAAAATAGTTATTTGTACTGCCCTATGATGATATATAATTTTTTTTTTTTTTAAATGGGCTGTGACTGTATAGGTTTACCAAACATGCAATAAAGGACATCTGGAATTGAATTAGCAGTTTAATAAATTTGGATGGAGGGAAGAAGACGCCGGAACACCATTAGACTCAATTTCATTAAAAGGCAATGTCTCTTTAAATAAAAAAAAAAATAAAATAAAAAAAAAAAACACTCTTTGGTTAAATGCATGCAGATTTGCTGTTTTCAATTTGGGCCTGCACCAATCTATAGACTGGAGACACAGAGACACAGACTGGCTTTACACAAAGTAGAATACAATATAATAATGCATATTGTTCGTTAATTATTACAACCACGTAGACCTTCCGCTATTTCAGTCGCCTGCTATAGACGGTGTAATAAACCACAATTGCTTTGGTTAGCTGTGAGGTTCTAGCAATTTATTTTTTTTGGGTCAAATTAATGCAGGCCACTCAATAACCGTGTCGAATCACAGTTGTCTTAAGGTTTATTGCAGTGTGTAACAATATATACAATATGCTGCTTTGTCGACATCAGGGAGCCCTGGGATATTAGCATGTCAGCTATTTAGCACAATTGTGTAGTATTCTTCCAATGGTCCTCTGAACTTCTCATTCATTTAACTCTCGCATCTGATGCTCACTCTATTTGTTTGAAGCAGCAGTGAGTGGAGCACTACAGTGGCGTGCGACACCCAAATGTGCCTGCCACTTCCTTTTATGGCCACACACGTGCACACACTTCTATGCACCCTCACACACTCAGTGCCGCTTTGCTTTTCTGCCTGCCAGCTAGTATGTGTTTTAAACCAGTACTGGCACATAAGAATGCAACAGCAACTTCAGTCCCGACTCTGTGACTGTTTTTGTGTGTTTGTGTGTGTGTGTGAGAGACAGAGAGAGGGAACGTAGTGTGCATGGGGGGTGATCCAGGGGTCAGGCGACAGAGCGGGTCAAGGCTGACTCACTGCACACTTCAACCTAACTGACTGCAGCGTTAGTCATTCTTCTGATACGTGGAGAGAGAGCGAGAGGGGGAAAGTGTAGAGCGAAGACCTGAGATGGAGAAAGACTGTTAAAGACAGATACAGTGCCCTCCACTAATATTGGCCCCCTTGGTAAATATGAGCAAAGAAAGCTATGAACATTTCTTTATTGTTTAACCTTTTGATCTTTTGTTTAAAAAAAAAAAAAAAAAAATCACAAAAATATTCTGCTCTCATGGATATCATACAATTGCAAACAAAACACAAGTTTATCCAAAAAAAAAAAATTTGTTAAATATAGGTGTGCAACAATTATTGGCACCCTTTTAGTCAATACTTTGTGCTACCTCTCTTGCCAAGATAACAGCTCTGAGTCTTCTCCTATAATGCCTGATGAGGTTGGAGAATACATGGCAAGGGATCTGAGACCATTCCTCCATACAGAATCTCTCCAGATGCTTCAAATTTCAAGGTCCACGCTGGTGGACTCTCCTCCTCAGTTCTCCAGCTGTGATCCTTGGAGATTTTTTGGCCACTCGAACCATCCTCTTCAGTGTGTTGAGACAATATAGACATACGTCCAATTCTAGGTTGATTCATAACATTTCCAGTTGACTAGAATTTCTTAATTATTGCCCTGATGGTGGAAATGGGCTTTCAATGCTTGTGCTATTTTCTTATAGCCACTTCCATTTTGTGAAGCTCAACAACCTTTTACTGCACATCACAGCTATATTCCTTGGTCTTACCCATTGTTATGAATGACTAAGGGAATTTGGCCTATGTGTTACCTCTTATTAATATTCCTGTGAAACAGGAAGTCATGGTTGAACAATTTCCTGTTCCAAGTCACCCAGATGTACTAAAAATGTAAAATATCAATGGGAATATACTTCAAATATATTTTTCTCAAATTAATTCATAGGTGCCAATAATTGTATCACACATATTTAACAAAGATATTTTTTTTGATAAACCTGTGTTTTGTTTGCAATTGTTTATCCATGAGAGCAGAGTATTTTTGTGAATTTTTTGAAAAAAGATTAAACAATAAGGACAATTTTTCACATCCTTCTTTGCTCATATTTACCAAGGGTGCCAATATTAGTGGAGGGCACTATATGAGAGTTGTATAACTATCGCACCCTTTGGCGAAACAGAGGCCGACAGGATGAGAACGAGACCGAGCGAGGACACAGACAGATTCCAGGACACGCTCAGTTTATGGTTTAGATGCAAGCTTTCCAGGACTTAGAGTTAGAGACGGCGAGAGAGGGAGGGCAAGGAGAAGAGATAAAATTGTACACTCCATGTCCCCAGGAGGAGAGGGCTGAGGCTGATGACGCACTTCCTCACCTCTCGGCGATCTATCTGTCTGCCTTGCGTCCGTGCATGTTTTAGTGATGAGATAATGATGCGCTGGGTGGGTGAGTGTGTCCAAGCCTCTTAGAAGTCAAGCGTGTCCTGTTGAGTATCGCTGAGCAGGAAGCTTAAACCAGCGTCAGTGGTTTACCAGTGCGCATGCATCACTGCTCTTTAACGGGGGTGCGTAAGATACAATTAAGCTTTCTTTTGTTTGCATCCAGTCACGCGGCTCTACCTGCTGTGTCTCGAGTGTCACTGGTCTAATGTCAGGACGGTGCAGAATGCCACAACATGCCACCAGGGAGATCTGCTGACTTGCAGCTCTTTGATAGCAGGGATATGAGATGAATGAACTTTCTGATAGCGCTTTTAGAAAAGGTCAAAGACGGCCACCTCCAGGCAAATAGTGATGTTAGTCCACATGACTGGAGATGCTTTTGTGGAATCTTAGTGCCTGTGTACTTGTATGCTTGATTTGGATTTTTGCTCAGTTTAATTCCTCAGTCAGTAATGTAGGGGTAGCCCTTCTCACAACTTCATGATGAGCCATTAGGTAAATTGGGAATACGCGGCAGAACTGGTGTTTGCCGATGCAAGCCAAGCACTCCAACACGGTGCACCCGCTGAGCACGGACTATCATCTTACCCCCCTGCAACGAGTATGCAGCCAGCCAGCCGGCCTGCTGCTGACACGCACCTGCTTTCAGCTGTACAACATCCTCCCCTCTATTTTTTAAAGTGTTTCATCAATCTTTCATGTGAAATACCACAAGTGGTCTGTCAGTGGGCTTCTACTGCGCATCGTTATTCCCCCTGGGCCAAAATATCCCCCTGCAGGATGGTGAAGTGTATTTTCTGCCCATGGAGTGTTCTCTGTTTTACCCCATCATTCCTGATCAAACTCACATGCAAAAGTACACAGAAAGCAATTTGTTTCACATCAGGGATAATCAAAGAGTTTGCCAAGCCCCAGCTATGTGAATCAGTCACTTGGCGGATGTTGTTTGGGGGGGAAGGGGAGAACATGTCTGACATCTTTCCCATCTTAGACTTCCTGTGTGAAAGTTGGTCTTTGTGGATGAAAATAGCTTTGCCTCTGCAGCTTCCTCTGCCTGCTGTTCTCCATCTCAGCAGCTGACGAGAGACAGACAGACACAGGGATGTGGGAGAGAGACAGACAGAGAAAAAGAGAGATGCAGGAATGTGGAAGAGAGAGAGGGAGACACAGAGGGACACAGGAATGTGGGGGAGAGAGGGAGAGACAGTGGGACAAAGGAATGTGGGGGAGAGAGAGGGAGACACAGAGGGACAAAGGAATGTGGGGGAGAGAGAGGGAGACACAGAGGGACAAAGGAATTTGGGGGAGAGAGAGGGAGACACAGAGGGACAAAGGAATGTGGGGGAGAGAGAGGGAGACACAGAGGGACAAAGGAATGTGGGGGAGAGAAAGGGAGACACAGAGGGACAAAGGAATGTGGGGGAGAGAGAGGGAGACACAGAGGGACAAAGGAATGTGGGGGAGAGACAGACACAGAAAAAGAGAGATGCAGGAATGTGGGAGAATGAGAGGCCACTTTATGGGAAGGCGACAGTGTTGTGGCAGAGAGACAAAGACAGGGATGTGGGCGAGCGGCAGGGACGCAGGGATGTGGGCGAGCGGCAGGGACGCGGGGATGTGGGCGAGCGGCAGGGACGCGGGGATGTGGGCGAGCGGCAGGGACGGGGGTTGTGGGCGAGCGGCAGGGACACAGGGAGAGGAATGGATAAGGGAGAGAGACATACGTGGTGGTGGGAGAGTGACGGAGACACTGAGAGAAAGGGATGTGGGCGAGAGACAGACACAGAGACACGCATATCAGAGAGAGACCGAGACGTGTAGAGAGAAATGCATGTGGATGAAACCGAGTGATACAGAGATGTGGGAGAAAGACAGACAGACTCTGAAAGAGACCGACAGATTCAAAGAATCACAAAGTGATGTGGAAGAAAAAAAGTTCTTAAGTGGAAATTGATTCATGTCGGATAGAACGTGATTTGCATTTGCCATTTGTCTCAGAAATACAGTAAGTATATTTGTGTTAATAATCTGACTAATGGATCAAAGTACAGGTGCTGTAATGTGTGAGACGGGCAGAGATGGCCAGCATCTCTAAAATGTGGACAAAACATCTGTCAGAAGTGATGATGATATTATGATTATTATTATTATTATTATTAATAATAATAAATTCTAAAAGCAGTTCCCCAGCCACAGCTGCATGACTGAGTAAACCAACTGTTTCCAAACAGTAAAGTGTGTATAGTTGACTACAATAACCACCTAATATACGCTCAGGCTGACTTCAGTCTTTAGGTTTGCTGTTAACGTTCACTGGACCCGCTATCTACTATGAAACTGGGACACAGTGCTGCTGCAAGTAAAAAAAAAAAATGCTTTCTTTAAGCCTCATTTCATTGTAATGCTGGATGGTTTTCTGGGAAGGTTCTCTTTTAATATCGATTGGGGAACAGTCATTTAAGAATGTCAAAACAACACACATACATACACACACACACATGTGCAATGGGCCACTTTCATCAATCTCTGAGTGAAGTTGTGTGTAAATGATTGTGTGAACCAGACTGAACTAAGAAATTACACCAGATCCATACAAGTTTCTTCAAATCTTCAACTCTGATTTTCTTCTTATTCCCATGTGCGTGTTGACGAACGTCAATCACCCGTATGTTACCGGGCGCGTGCATGCCACGGCTGCTTTGCGTTTTGTGACGCTCAGAAAACTCCATAAAAAGGTTCGAAAAGTTCACAGAGCAGAACGTGCGAAATGCCGCTGAACGGGCCAAAAAAAAAAAAAAAAATTTTCTCTGAGGCAGAAGTTGAAGTCATTTTGACTCACGTCTATGTGACCGTATAAAATGTTATTTATTGTGTCCGGCGCAGTCACAGCACCTGAAAAGGGCAAAAAAATGGAGAGAAATTATGGAGGTGAATTCCACGTCAAACGAAGTCAAAAGGAAATGGTTTGACACAAAAATGGAGTGAAAAAAAACAAACAAACCATGATGATGCTTAAAAAAAAAAAAAGCTTTTAAAAGGCTTACATACTCTGGAAAATAAAAATAATAACATGCTGGTCTCCAAGTATCTGTTGCCTCCTGAGGGCTCATGTGCTACCGCTTCCAGTAATATCAGTTCTGCCATTTGTACAGTAGCACGTCTGTTTATAACCAGCGTCTACACAGAACGGTGCATCCCCTTCTATATGTAGCTTCATCTTAAGTCAACAACTAGCATTATTCCTTTTCAATGCCAGAGTTTTAACATCCCTTTCTCACTGTGTCTCTGTGCCCCTGTGTCTCCCTGTCTCTCTCGCACATCCCTGTCTCTCTCGCACATCCCTGTCTCTCTCTCACATCCCTGTGTCTGTCTCTCTTCCACATCCCTTTCTCTCTGTCCCTCTCCCATATCCCTGTGGCTCTCTCTGTCTCTCTCCCATATCCCTGTGTGTGTATCTCTTCCATATCCTTGTCTCTCTGTCTCTGTCCCACATCCCTTTCTCTCTGTCTCTCTCCCACATCCCTGTGGCTCTCTGTTTCTCTCCAACGTCCCTGTGTCTCTCTGTTTCTCTCCCATATCGCTGTGTCTCTCTGTCTCTCTCCCACATCCCTGTGTCTCTCTCCCACGTGCCTGTCTCTCTCTTCTATGTCCCTGTCTCTCTGTCTCCCTCCCGCATCATTGTTTAAATCGACAAGATACAAAAGTTTTTTAGAATTTTAGATTTTCGTACCAAGTTTTTTGTGCTGGTGCTCATAAGAGCTATTTATGTGTAAATCAGATCATATCCAGCTTGGTATTAACTGATTGCTGCGGTCGATCGAAAAACAGAGATATACTGCCCTGTGCACAGTATGTGGTCTGCGTGAGCTCTATAAATAAAGGCATATTTCCTTTGTGAATGTTGGCCTACTTTGTATAGAAATACGGTAGCAATATGGTGCTCCGGAAGGCATTGTTTAGTGCGACTCCTGTTTTGTATCTGTTTAGAACACGTTATCTGTTCAATCTGAATAATGTGTTTTATACAGTAACATTCCTAAATTGATCACCAGATCTCAACCCAACTGAACATGTACGTGATATTTTATACCAGCATGTTGGACAGCGCTCTCCATCACCATCATCTAAACACCAAATAAGGGAATATCTTTCGGAAGAATGGCTTAATGGTCATATGTCTACAGCAGTTCCAGAGAATCTATGCCATGGCCAACTGAAGCTGTTCTCTTGGCTCAAAATGGCCTGACACCTTCCTTAAGACTCTTTATTATTTTTTTCTTTCAATCTTCAGTTCCTTTTCTGGCCTGTTTACTGAATGAACGGGCATGATGCACCTTTTCCTTACTAAGTAACGAAGTAGTCTCCTCTCCGGCTTTTCAAGACATTCTGTGCGTTTGTGTCTCTGCATGAATACTTGGCCTATATAAAGGGAGGAGTTACTAATCAAGGACTTCGCTTACATTGTCCGTGCTCATTGAATACCCAAAGTTGTGTGTAGTAGAGCGAATAGCGGACTGAATGGCGGTTGTCATCCTGGAGCCTTGTAGGAAGTGCGTTGTTGGAGCGTGGCAATCGGTCATTCATAATCTCTAGCTGAGAGACTAATGGGGTGCTGTAGCGTGAGCTGGTTCACACTGATTTTAAACATGCTATGGAGCTGAAGGTTTCAGTCCAGGGGTATGACTGATGCCTCTGCTGCCAGGTCATTGTGGTTGAGCTACTGTACCACAGTGGCAGAGAGAGAAGTCATTTCTCTGAATTCTTTAGACAAGATGGCCTTTGTGATCTCAAATGTCACTTTTTTTTCCACCCCCTCATCATAAGCATTATCAAAAAGATCTCATCCTCTAACAGTGACTGGTAAATAATGCTGAAACAGGATATGCAAAAAGCTGTTCACTAACAACAGGCTGTTTTTACTATAGACTTGTCAGGGGCACTTGGTGGCATTTTCATATGTTTGATAGTAATCCTTCATTGGAAATGTTTTCCTTGTATTTGTTTATCAGGCTTGCGCCCTATTTAGAACTGAATATCCACACATGGCTCTTAATCATCAGGCAAATAAGTTTAAGCCAGAAGAGTATGCGGCATGTTGTTGCTGTGCGTGAGCTATGCGGTGTGATGGTGTGGGTGTGTTGAGACAGCGTGCTGTAGAATGCAGGAGGGTGAGAGTACAGACTGAGCTGAGCTGAACCGAGTGAGGCTTTGCTAGGTTCAGTGGGTTCAATGCTGCTCGAGCCGGCGCCGATCGGGCGTGTATGCCAAAACACTCCCGATATCAATCACCCCACCGCTGTCTTTGTTGCACCCTTTTTCTTCCCCTCTGGCTCCGATCTTTTACTTTCTGTGTCTCTCTAGTTCTAGTTTTTTGTTTTTCAGCTCTACAAAAACACCTTCATCCTTTCTCTCTCTTTATTTCTTACTATTTTATATAGGCTTGTATTTCCATAAACTCAGGAACCCCTGATTGAAAGTAGACTGAGACATGTGAACTCGCTATGCACCATGCTCATAGTGCCTGCACCAAGGAAGCAGACACTAGGGGTTTTGTGGTGATTAACACACACAAACACACACAGTATTGCTACACAAACTCTCATCCGGAAGAAAGACTTCAATGCAGTGTTTTACAAACTGGATCATTGTTGTTGGCTTAATCATTTCGACTGTGACGACTGTGTGAATACCGTTTTCCTTAGTTGTTGAGGATTAGCTGTTACTAAGTCACAGGCAAACACCGTTTTGGTGTCTGATTTCATAAAGTAATACAGTGATCAGCACCTGCAGCTTTGTTGTCTCAAAGCCAGCATTTCCTATGAACACGACTTCACTTAAGCCGGCTTTGCGCTGTATGATTTTCAGCCTTAGGATACGAAGCGTGACGACGTGCTCACCAGTGGCCGATTTTAGTGCTATTGCGACCAGTGTTCTGGGAGGCATGGTGGTTTAGGGTTTGATTCCTGCCTCCGCCTTGTGTGTGCGGAGTTCGCATGTTCTCCCCGTGCTTCAGGGGTTTCCTGTGGGTACTTCTGTTTCTTTCCCCCCAGTCCAAAGAAATGCATTGTAGGCTGATCGGCATCTCTGAATTGTCCGGTGTGTGTGTGTGTGTGTGTGTGTGTGAGAGAGAGAGATTGTGCCCTGCGATGGGTTGGCATCCCTGTGGGATGTGGGGGAGAGAGAGAGAGAGACACGCACAGGGATGTGGGAGAGAGAGAGAGAGAGAGAGAGAGAGAGAGAGAGAGAGAGAGAGAGACACGCACAGGGATGTGTGGGGGAGAGAGAGAGAGAGAGAGAGAGAGAGAGACGCACAGGGATGTGTGGGGGAGAGAGAGAGAGAGAGAGAGAGAGAGAGAGACACGCACAGGGATGTGGGGGAGAGAGAGAGAGAGAGAGAGAGAGAGAGAGACACGCACAGGGATGTGGGGGAGAGAGAGAGAGAGAGAGACACGCACAGGGATGTGGGGGGAGAGAGAGACACGCACAGGGATGTGGGGGGGGGGGAGCGAGAGAGACACGCACAGGGATGTGGGGGGGGAGAGCGAGAGAGACACGCACAGGGATGTGTGGGGGAGAGAGAGAGAGAGACACGCACAGGGATGTGGGAGAGAGAGAGAGAGAGAGACACGCACAGGGATGTGTGGGGGAGAGAGAGAGAGAGAGAGACGCACAGGGATGTGGGGGGAGAGAGAGAGAGAGAGAGAGAGACGCACAGGGATGTGTGGGGGAGAGAGAGAGAGAGAGAGACACGCACAGGGATGTGTGGGGGAGAGAGAGAGAGAGAGAGAGACACGCACAGGGATGTGTGGGGGAGAGGGAGAGGGAGAGAGAGAGAGAGAGAGACACGCACAGGGATGTGTGGGGGAGAGGGAGAGAGAGAGAGAGAGAGACACGCACAGGGATGTGTGGGGGAGAGAGAGAGAGAGAGAGACGCACAGGGATGTGGGGGAGAGAGAGAGAGAGAGACACGCACAGGGATGTGGGAGAGAGAGAGAGACACGCACAGGGATGTGGGGGGGAGAGAGAGACACGCACAGGGATGTGGGGGGGGAGAGCGAGAGAGAGACACGCACAGGGATGTGGGGGGGGGAGAGCGAGAGAGAGACACGCACAGGAATGTGGGGGGGAGAGAGAGAGAGAGAGAGAGAGAGACGCACAGGGATGTGTGGGGGAGAGAGAGAGAGAGAGAGACACGCACAGGGATGTGGGAGAGAGAGCGAGAGAGAGACACGCACAGGGATGTGGGGGGGAGAGAGACACGCACAGGGATGTGGGAGAGAGAGACGCACAGGGATGTGGGGGAGAGAGAGAGACGCACAGGGATGTGGGGGAGAGAGAGAGAGACGCACAGGGGCGTGGGGGGGAGAGAGAGAGACGCACAGGGGCGTGGGGGGGAGAGAGAGAGACGCACAGGGACGTGGGGGGAGAGAGCGAGAGAGACACGCACAGGGACGTGGGGGGGGGAGAGAGACACGCACAGGGACGTGGGGGAGAGAGAGAGACACGCACAGGGACGTGGGGGAGAGAGAGAGACACGCACAGGGACGTGGGGGAGAGAGAGAGACACGCACAGGGACGTGGGGGAGAGAGAGAGAGACACGCACAGGGACGTGGGGGAGAGGGAGAGACACGCACAGGGACGTGGGGGAGAGGGAGAGACACGCACAGGGACGTGGGGGAGAGGGAGAGAGACGCACAGGGACGTGGGGGAGAGGGAGAGAGACGCACAGGGACGTGGGGGAGAGGGAGAGAGACGCACAGGGACGTGGGGGAGAGGGAGAGAGACGCACAGGGACGTGGGGGAGAGGGAGAGACACGCACAGGGACGTGGGGGAGAGGGAGCGGGAGAGAGACACGCACAGGGACGTGGGGGAGAGGGAGCGGGAGAGAGACACGCACAGGGACGTGGGGGAGAGGGAGAGACACGCACAGGGACGTGGGGGAGAGGGAGAGACACGCACAGGGACGTGGGGGAGAGGGAGAGACACGCACAGGGACGTGGGGGAGAGGGAGAGACACGCACAGGGACGTGGGGGAGAGGGAGAGACACGCACAGGGACGTGGGGGAGAGGGAGAGACACGCACAGGGACGTGGGGGAGAGGGAGAGACACGCACAGGGACGTGGGGGAGAGGGAGAGACACGCACAGGGACATGGGGGAGAGGGAGAGCCAGGGATGTGGGGGAGAGAGACAGGGATGTGGGGGAGAGAGACAGGCTTCTGGGGGAGCGAGACACGCACAGGGACGTGGGGGAGCGAGACACGCACAGGGACGTGGGGGAGCGAGACAGGGATGTGGGGGAGCGAGACACGCACAGGGACGTGGGGGAGAGGGAGAGACACGCACAGGGACATGGGGGAGAGGGAGAGCCAGGGATGTGGGGGAGAGAGACAGGGATGTGGGGGAGAGAGACAGGCTTCTGGGGGAGCGAGACACGCACAGGGACGTGGGGGAGCGAGAGACACGCACAGGGACGTGGGGGAGAGGGAGAGACACGCACAGGGACGTGGGGGAGAGGGAGAGACACGCACAGGGACGTGGGGGAGAGGGAGAGACACGCACAGGGACGTGGGGGAGAGGGAGAGACACGCACAGGGACGTGGGGGAGAGGGAGAGACACGCACAGGGACGTGGGGGAGAGGGAGAGACACGGATGTGGGGGAGAGGGAGAGACAGGGACGTGTGGGTGAGAGAGACAGGGATGTGGGGGAGCGAGACACGCACAGGGATGTGGGGGAGCGAGACACGGATGTGGGGGAGCGAGACAGGGATGTGGGGGAGCGAGACACGCACAGGGATGTGGGGGAGCGAGACACGCACAGGGATGTGGGGGAGAGAGACAGGGATGTGGGGGAGCGAGACGCACGGGGATGTGGGGGAGAGAGACAGGGATGTGGGGGAGCGAGACGCACAGGGATGTGGGGGAGTGAGACAGGGATGTGGGGGAGCGAGACACGCACAGGGATGTGGGGGAGAGAGACACGCACAGGGATGTGTGGGAGAGAGACACGGATGTGTGGGAGAGAGACACGGATGTGTGGGAGAGAGACACGCACAGGGATGTGTGGGAGAGAGACACGGATGTGTGGGAGAGAGACACGCACAGGGATGTGGGGGGGGGAGAGCGAGAGAGAGACACGCACAGGGATGTGGGGGGGGAGAGCGAGAGAGAGACACGCACAGGGATGTGGGGGGGAGAGAGCAAGAGAGAGACACGCACACGGATGTGTGGGAGAGAGACACGGATGTGTGGGAGAGAGACACGCACAGGGATGTGGGGGGGGAGAGCGAGAGAGAGACACGCACAGGGATGTGGGGGGGGAGAGCGAGAGAGAGACACGCACAGGGATGTGGGGGGGGAGAGCGAGAGAGAGACACGCACAGGGATGGGGGGGGAGAGCGAGAGAGAGACACGCACAGGGATGAGGGGGGGAGAGAGCGAGACACGCACAGGGATGTGGGGGGGAGAGAGCGAGAGAGAGACACGCACAGGGATGTGGGGGGGAGAGAGCGAGAGAGAGACACGCACAGGGATGTGGGGGGGAGAGAGCGAGACACGCACAGGGATGTGGGGGGGAGAAAGCGAGAGAGACACGCACAGGGATGTGGGGGGGAGAGAGCAAGAGAGAGACACGCACAGGGATGCGGGGGAGAGGGAGAGACACGCACAGGGATGCGGGGGAGAGGGAGAGACACGCACAGGGATGCGGGGGAGAGGGAGAGACTCGCACAGGGATGCGGGGGAGAGGGAGAGACTCGCACAGGGATGCGGGGGAGAGGGAGAGACACGCACAGGGATGCGGGGGAGAGGGAGAGACACGCACAGGGATGCGGGGGAGAGGGAGAGACACGCACAGGGATGCGGGGGAGAGACACGCACAGGGATGTGGGGGGGAGACTCGCGAGAGAGAGACACGCACAGGGATGTGGGGGGGAGACTCGCGAGAGAGAGACACGCACAGGGATGTGGGGGGGGAGAGCGAGAGAGAGACACGCACAGGGATGTGGGGGGGGAGAGCGAGAGAGAGACACGCACAGGGATGTGGGGGGGAGAGAGAGAGACACGCACAGGGATGTGGGGGGGAGAGAGAGACACGCACAGGGATGTGGGGGGGAGAGACAGGGATGTGGGGGAGAGAGACATGCACAGGGATTTGGGGGAGAGAGACAGGGATGTGGGGGAGAGAGACATGCACAGGGATGTGGGGGAGAGACACGCACAGGGATGCAGGAGAGAGGGAGAGAGACACGCACAGGGATGCGGGAGAGAGGGAGAGAGACACGCACAGGGATGCAGGAGAGAGGGAGAGAGACACGCACAGGGATGCGGGAGAGAGGGAGAGAGACACGCACAGGGATGCGGGGGGGAGACTCGCGAGAGAGAGACACGCACAGGGATGTGGGGGGGAGACTCGCGAGAGAGAGACACGCACAGGGATGTGGGGGGGGGAGAGCGAGAGAGAGACACGCACAGGGATGTGGGGGGGGAGAGCGAGAGAGAGACACGCACAGGGATGTGGGGGGGGGAGAGCGAGAGAGAGACACGCACAGGGATGTGGGGGGGAGAGAGCGAGAGAGAGACACGCACAGGGATGTGGGGGGGAGAGAGAGACACGCACAGGGATGTGGGGGAGCGTGAGAGAGACACGCACAGGGATGTGGGGGAGCGAGAGAGCGACACGCACAGGGAGGTGGGGGAGAGAGAGAGAGAGACACGCACAGGGAGGTGGGGGAGAGAGAGAGAGACACGCACAGGGATGTGGGGGGGAGAGGGAGAGACCCGCACAGGGATGTGGGGGGGAGAGGGAGAGACCCGCACAGGGATGCGGGGGAGAGGGAGAGACACGCACAGGGATGCGGGGGAGAGGGAGAGACTCGCACAGGGATGCGGGGGAGAGGGAGAGACACGCACAGGGATGCGGGGGAGGGGGAGAGACACGCACAGGGATGCGGGGGAGGGGGAGAGACACGCACAGGGATGCGGGGGAGGGGGAGAGACACGCACAGGGATGCGGGGGAGAGACACGCACAGGGATGGGGGGAGAGAGGGAGAGACACGCACAGGGATGTGGGGGGGAGAGAGCGAGAGAGAGAGACACGCACAGGGATGTGGGGGGGAGAGAGCGAGAGCGAGAGACACGCAGAGGGATGTGGGGGGGAGACTCGCGAGAGAGAGACACGCACAGGGATGTGGGGGGGAGACTCGCGAGAGAGAGACACGCACAGGGATGTGGGGGGGGAGAGCGAGAGAGAGACGCACAGGGATGTGGGGGGGAGAGAGAGAGACACGCACAGGGATGTGGGGGGGAGAGAGAGACACGCACAGGGATGTGGGGGGGAGAGACAGGGATGTGGGGGAGAGAGACATGCACAGGGATTTGGGGGAGAGAGACAGGGATGTGGGGGAGAGAGACATGCACAGGGATGTGGGGGAGAGACACGCACAGGGATGCAGGAGAGAGGGAGAGAGACACGCACAGGGATGCGGGAGAGAGGGAGAGAGACACGCACAGGGATGCGGGGGGGAGACTCGCGAGAGAGAGACACGCACAGGGATGGTGGGGGGGAGACTCACGAGAAAGAGACACGCACAGGGATGTGGGGGGGGGAGAGCGAGAGAGAGACACGCACAGGGATGTGGGGGGGGGGAGAGCGAGAGAGAGACACGCACAGGGATGTGGGGGGGAGAGAGCGAGAGAGAGACACGCACAGGGATGTGGGGGGGAGAGAGAGACACGCACAGGGATGTGGGGGGAGAGAGAGACACGCACAGGGATGTGGGGGAGGGGGAGAGAGAGACACGCACAGGGATGTGGGGGAGGGGGAGAGAGAGACACGCACAGGGATGTGGGGGGGAGAGAGAGACACGCACAGGGATGTGGGGGAGGGGGAGAGAGAGACACGCACAGGGATGTGGGGGAGGGGGAGAGAGAGACACGCACAGGGATGTGGGGGGGAGAGCGAGAGAGAGACACGCACAGGGATGTGGGGGGGGAGAGCGAGAGAGAGACACGCACAGGGATGTTGGGGGGGGAGCGAGAGAGAGACACGCACAGGGATGTGGGGGAGAGAGAGCGAGAGAGAGACACGCACAGGGATGTGGGGGAGAGAGAGCGAGACACGCACAGGGATGTGGGGGAGAGAGAGCGAGACACGCACAGGGATGTGGGGGAGAGAGAGAGAGACACGCACAGGGATGGGGGGAGAGAGCGAGAGAGAGACACGCACAGGGATGGGGGGGAGAGCGAGAGAGAGACACGCACAGGGATGTGGGGGAGAGAGAGCGAGAGAGAGACACGCACAGGGATGTGGGGGGGAGAGACAGGGATGTGGGGGAGAGAGACATGCACAGGGATTTGGGGGAGAGAGACAGGGATGTGGGGGAGAGAGACATGCACAGGGATGTGGGGGAGAGACACGCACAGGGATGCGGGAGAGAGGGAGAGAGACACGCACAGGGATGCGGGAGAGAGGGAGAGAGACACGCACAGGGATGCGGGGGAGAGGGAGAGAGACACGCGCAGGGATGCGGGGAGAGGGAGAGACACGCGCAGGGATGCGGGGGAGAGGGAGAGACACGCGCAGGGATGCGGGGGAGAGGGAGAGACACGCGCAGGGATGCGGGGGAGAGGGAGAGACACGCGCAGGGATGCGGGGGAGAGGGAGAGACACGCGCAGGGATGCGGGGGGGTGAGGGAGAGACACGCACAGGGATGCGGGGGAGAGGGAGGGACACGCGCAGGGATGCGGGGGGGAGAGAGAGACACGCACAGGGATGCGGGGGGAGAGAGCGAGAGACACAGGAATGCGGGGGGGAGAGAGAGAAACACACACACAGGGATGCCGGGGGGGAGAGAGAGAGACACACACAGGGATGCGGGGGGGAGAGAGCGAGAGACACAGGAATGCGGGGGGGAGAGAGAGAAACACACACACAGGGATGCCGGGGGGGAGAGAGAGACACACACAGGGATGCGGGGGGGAGAGAGAGACACACACACACAGGGATGCGGGGGGAGAGAGAGACACAGGGATGCGGGGGGAGAGAGAGACACAGGGATGCGGGGGGAGAGAGAGACACAGGGATGCGGGGGGAGAGAGAGACACACAGGGATGCGGGGGGAGAGAGAGACACAGGGATGCGGGGGGAGAGAGAGACACAGTGATGCGGGGGGGAGAGAGACAGACACAGGGATGCAGGGGAGAGAGAGAGAGAGAGAGAGACACACAGGGATGCAGGGGGGGAGAGAGACACACAGGGATGCGGGGTCGAGCGAGAGAGAGAGACACACACAGGGATACGGGAGAGAGAGACACACACAGGGATGCGGGAGAGAGACACAGACACAGGGATGCGGGAGAGAGAGACACACAGAGGGATGCGGGAGAGAGACACAGACACACGGAGGGATGCGGGAGAGAGAGACACACACAGAGGGATGCGGGAGAGAGAGACACACACAGAGGGATGCGGGAGAGAGAGACACAGAGGGATGCGGGAGAGAGAGAGACACAGAGGGATACGGGAGAGAGGGACACAGAGGGATGTGGGAGAGAGACACACACAGAGGGATGTGGGAGAGAGACACACAGAGGGATGTGGGAGAGAGACACACAGAGGGATGTGGGCGAGAGACAGAGAGACACAGGGGTCTCCAGGATGTCCCACGCCTTGTGCCCCTAGTCCCATGGGCCAGGCTCCAGGCTACAGACCCTATGTAGAGTAAGCAGATGGATGGATCGGTGTGATTTGCTGCTGTGATGCTCGTCTGAAAACCACCAATAGGAGAACACGATAGGACGATGTGATACTCATAGGATGGGTACAGATATGGTAGTGGCAATGCCAAAATGTAACGTAAAATGCTACAAAAATATCCTTATTACCTCAAACTCACTTTGTAGAAAGTTTCCGTGTATTAACAAGCTTGGATCGCATGGCCTGACGACCTGCTCAGAAGGTAGTCGGTAGGTTGGATCTTCTAATACAATGTGAGAAGCGGTAATATAAAAACAGCACTGTAATCGCACAAGTGTAAACCTGCCTTTAGTTGCTTAAACATCACTATCTCCAGGAGAGGCAGAGATCTACATTCTACACATCAACTGTATGTACACAGAGGCAGAGGGCTTATCTTTTTTCCCCCCACGTCATCCATGGTTTAAACTCGTAACCTTGTTGTCCTTCGTTCCGGTTCGAGTTAAAACCTTACGAACGATTGAAGGTGGGGGAGGCCAAAAGCTACCGCAGGTACTGCAAGTGGCCGTGAAGAAGAGACATCCCTTATTACCTCGTTAGTACTGCAAAGGTCTCAGAGAGCACAAAGCTAATGGGATTAAGAGATCAGTAGTAACCAGATGACATTGCCTCAAACAGCTCAACCAAAGTCTGTTCCGATTAACGTTGCTGGAATAACAGAGACAAGGTGGTTTGCCAACTGTTATGACCATTACTATGGATTCAGGGTCCATCTTTTTGCACCCTGGTTGAATGCATTTGTATTTTTCATGGAAACTATTTATCATAACAGTTCTTATTATCTTAGGCTGAACAACATTTAATTATATCTTAATATTTCTCAATGTTTCCAGTTAAGCGTGTCTTTGCCGGAGCAGTATTGTCATGCTGCACTGTCAGTCAAGCTCTGTGAATAATAATCCAAACCCACATCACTGTTGCACTCCTAGCAAATAATCCTGTCTCTGCTATTTATGTCCCAATTTTTTTTTGCTAATATGGCTTAATAAACATAGCACAGGCACCGGGTGTGAAATCTTAGCTGGATCCCAGTATTTTGCTCTTACACTTTTCAAAACAGGCTTTAAATCGCAATGGCCAAGCTTTAAAAGTTTAGTGTTGGGTAAATGGACTGGGCTGTAAAGGGCGATGAAGGGGCAGACCAAACCCCTATCAGCATGCAGACAGCATGAGGTGTATCGATTTATGTTGCTGCTGCCATCAGCCGAGAGGGAGGACTCAAAAGCAAACCCAACTAGCCATGCCTTTCTGCTTGTTTATGCTGTGGCTGGATTGATGTCTAGAAGCAAAAGGACATTTCCTGCTCACAGACTTTGAGCTCTGCAGTTGTCCAGACTGACCCCGGAACCGATGCACATCCATTACCTAGCAGCTCCAGTGGAGATGGGGACGAGACATTCAGTCATGCTCTGTATAGATTTAGGAACCTGTAAGAATGTATGACAGTTACAGTCTCTAGGTTTTTATAGCAGGTTTATGATCTCTGTATCATTGAGAGGGTGTTTACCAAATGGAGTTCTTGGGCACTGGGATCGGATTCCCGACCAATCTGCTTTTTGCACTGCTTTATGCAAGGCTGCAGGATAAAGGCTAAAATGATAATTGAGATTATTTTCCCCCCACCAATATTCAGTCTCTTTCTCCCTGCTGCATCTTTTCCATCCCTGCATCGTGGGGGTTTGATTTTTACTTTTATCGAGAGTTTTATAAGATGTTTTGGATCGTGAGTTTAACCAGTTTTATCAGTAGCATGCACTCTAAGAAGTATGACTGATCAAAATCAGGTAGGCCAGGGCCAGATACCTACTGTTGATACTTGCATTGTGTTGCTGCTGGTCTCACCTGGTGAAGATCTGTGTGCTGACTAAGCGCTGACCGCAGACACACTGATGACGTCCTAGTGACATCCTGTAGCGGTCATTGCATCACATTTGGGGACTCATGGACTTGACCTTTCCAGAAAGGGGAGAGGCGTCTCCATTCAGCAGATGGATTCTTTGAACGAGTTCCCTCTTCTGCTGGAGTCCCTTAAGACCCCTCCTTATGAGCCTGTGCAACATCCCAAGCTGAAATGGGTTTCTCTAAAACTGCCTTTGTGCTAGCTATCACTTTTTTTCAGCTAAAAAGAAGTAGGAGATAGATGGTAGTATGGCCGCAGTATTTATTGCAAATACTGTGTTAAGTGGTCACTTTTTGACTAAGGTCTATGCGCATACAAGCATGTATGCGCATAGTCACGTGTTCCGCCATGGTAAATGTGGCTGACGGGCTATTTCCTACTTATCTTCTATGCGCAGGGACAAAAAGATGTAACTGAAGCTTTAGTTGCCTTTGAACTTTACCCGTAATAGTTTAAAAACGGTGCCCAATGTTTACATTGTGATTTTGGCCTAATTTAACATCCAGAAATAACCATATTAGTATATTTGAAATCAACTGACTCCCCTCAAAACATTGTGTCCCCCCCCCACAGTCTTCCCTTAAACCTCTGCCATTGAAAATGAATATTGGAGTCACCAGAGGGTTTGATATAAACCCAGTAGTAATACCTAGAGCGCAAAAGAAATACAGATAGTAAAAACTAACCACCGGAGTTGCGTGTCTAGGTCGGTTGTGGGAAAACGCACCACCTGTGAGCAGATGTGTGGCTGCCTGCATGTTATGAACGTTTTGGTTTTTGCTCACCGTGTTGCTGTTTCTTTAAAGGACATGTTATATTACCTGAAGGTCCGATAGCTATTCAACACGTAGTTTATATTTTTGGACGCAGTCTTCTGAAAACGTAGCTCAATTTAAGACAAAATGGCACAGCACCGCCTTGATCAGCATAACATATCCGTTTCACTGCTACCCCACTGAAGTGCTGAGACACTTCTTGTCCCATCTCGTCTCAGTAGTAAAGCTATGAAAGGTAGTCAGGGAAATGAGGTCAAATTTGAGTTTGGTTGAACTTTAATTACAGCTGCCAGGAATAAACTCTAAACTGAGACTGCTCGCTCTCTCTTTAGGAAAACGGTGGCAGAGCGTACGTGAAACCGTTGTGTAGCTCATCAGCATGCACGCAGCCAAGTAAGTGTGTGTGTGTGGTAGGAGACAGTTAAATTAACTAGTTCAAGCACCTCATTGCGTTGCAAGTTAAGTTTAAAAATGTTTAAACCTGGAACTGTAGATCCACACGCATTGCTGTGGATAAAGGCTTAATGTTTTATACCAAACATGTTTTGAATAAATTGTCATTTTGCCATTTTGTGTATGGGGGGGGTGTATTCTCGTTTTTTTACATCATCTTGAGGGCAAGTGTCGAGTCTCATGTTGAGTCAAAAATCTTTTTATAAAAAAGGTAAAAAAAAAAAAATGCAGCTTTTATTTAAAAAAAAACTAAGAGGCAAAAGATTATGGTTTGCTTTTGATGGATTTGGTTATGGTTATCGTTATGTGGATGTGTAGCATTTGTTTCAGGTCAAGTAGAAAATCCCCACAAAGGTAGAATTACAAAGTGTGTCTGTGTCTCATGTCTTTATCTACTTCTTCTTCGCAGTATTAAGTCTCATCTAAAATCCCAGCGTCTTTCCTACTGTTGCACAGCTGGTCCACACACGTACACTCACACTCCTAAAGGTCTGTAAGCGGGCTATATTATTCAGTACCACATGGAGACGAAGGCTAGCCTCCAGCTGTGCTGTCTCAGTTTGGTGAGCAGAGGAGTGCTTTAGCGTCTGCCTCACCGAAACACTGCACTCCTGTGCTGCCTGAGTCACTACAACACTCACAGCCACGCATCTTCATCTTGCAGTCAAAATAAAAGCACAGCTCTAGGGAGCGATGGTATTGAATTCATTGTGCTTGGGTGTTTGTCTCGATCGTACTATTATGGAAACGTGAAGAGCTACAAACCTGTGCTGAGTCACTGCACACCCAGTATGGCAGAACGTAGTAGCTATCTTCATTGTTTAATCTGACATGAAGTACACACGTTATGGCATAGTCGGTTAGAGAATTCTTCTTGGGATCGTCTCGTACAGTGTGACGAGGAATAATCGTAAAAGACTGCTGGGATTGCACGGCGTAAAACCAGCCTGTGCAGAAAGCCTGCAAGTTGACAGTTCACCAGTGCTGTGATCGGATAATAAGTTAAATGGCTAAAAATGAATAGAGCCCTAGTATTTTAAGCACTCTGTCCAATAAGAGGGGCAGATGGGATTAGGATTATTATTATATGGAGACAGGAAGTTGCTGATCCTCTACCTGACTGACCTTCGGTTTGGAGAGCAGCATTACAGGCAGAGGACATTGAGAGAGCTGTCTTAACTGAGATCTATTCTGCATGAACGATTTACCGACTTGATCTGATTGTGGCTGTGTATGAAAAATCTCCCAATCCATCATTCAGAGTTTGGAAATGGTTATCTATACAGAAAAATCATATGGTGAATAGTACTAGGGATGTTCTTTGTACCGTTCTTTTTCAGATCCAGTATGAGTAAATGGTGGTTGTTGTTTTGGTTTGTTTGTTTTTTTAAAATCATAAATCTTTTTTGAGTTACCTTCACTCACCGAGCACTTTAATAGGTACACTGTAATAATACCTGGGTAGATCCTCCCTTTGCTCTCAAAGCAGCCTCAATTCTTCATGGCATGGATTCCACAAGATGCTGAAGACATTCCTTTGAGATTCTGGTCCATGTTGACACGTTTGCATCACGCAATACCTGCACTTTCATGCTGGGAATCTCCCGTTCTACCACATCCCAAAGGTGTTCTGCTGGATTCATGGATATGCGGTGACTGGGAAGGCCACTTAATAACATTGAACTCATTGTCATGTTCATGAAACCAGTTTGAGATGACTTTGCTTTGTGACATGGTGCATTATCATGCTGGAAGTATCCATTAGAAAATCAGTAAATTGTGGCCATGAAGAGATGCACATGGTCAGCAACAATACTCAAATAGTCTGTGGCATTCAAGTGATGATTGATTGTTTTGGTATTAATGGGCCCAAAGTTTACCAAGAAAACATTCCCCACATCATTACACCACCTCCACCAGCCTAGACTGTTGCACACAAGGCAGGTTGGGTCCGTGGATTCATGCTGTTGTTGCCAAATTCTGACCCTATGATCTGTGTGTTCAGCAGAAATCAAGTTTCATCAGACCAGGCTACATTTTTGCATTATTCTACTGTCCAGTTTTGGTGAGCCTGTGCCCACTTCAGCCTCAGATTTCTGTTCTTGGCTGACAGAAGTGGAACCCGACATGGTCTTCTGCTGTTGTAGGTCATCCTCCTCAAGGTTTGACATGCTGTGCATTCTGAGGTGCTTTTCTGCTCACCACAATTGTCCAGAGTGGTTACCTGAGTTACTGTAGCCTTTCTGTCAGCTCGAACCAGTCTGGCCATTCTCCGTTGACCTCTTATCAACAAATGCGTTTTCGTCAGCAGAACTGTCACTCACTGGATTTTGTTTCTTTATTGTACCACTCAGACCAGCCCGGCTGGCACCAACAATCATACCACACCATGTTAAAATCTCCAAGATCACATTTTTCCCCCATTCTGATTGTGAATGTGAACATTTCCCGAAGCTGCTGGCCCGTATCTGCAGGATTTTATGCGTTGCATTGCTGCCATATGATGATAATTGCATGAATGAGTAGGTGTACAGATGTTTCTAATATAGCATTTGGTGAGTCTATACTGATACCAATATGAGTAACCTACATAGAATTTTTCAATCAGCGACATAACATTTTATTTAGCATTGTTCATGTTTCTCTGGTTTGCACTGTGTCCATGAGAAGCACACTGAATCTACTCTTTTTATATATATATATATATATATATATATATATATATATATATATATATATATATATATATATATATATATATATATAGTGGTAGCTAGTTGATTTTAAATGAAGTGCATTAACTAGCTGCATTCAATTACCTTGAATCAAATACCTTCTGTACAGCTTTAAGTCAAGAATTTTGTAGTTGCATCGTAAAATCCCTCAATAGAGATCAAGAATCATCAAGAACAACATACTGAGTTAGCGCTGTTATTTTCTTTCACCTACTGTAAGTTTGTCTGTAGACATTTTTTCCCACCTAGCTCGCCTTTACTGTAGTGCTGGTTGTTGTAGAAATATCTTTGCTTTGATTGCCATCATTAACAATGAAACACGTAAAGACTGCTGTGATTTTCGTCGTCTGTTCATTAGTGCAACAATGTAAACAATGCTTAGGCCACATAGCATCACGTGGTATCAGGTGTTGGTATTTTATCAGTATGAGTACATGAGCATGGTATCAGTCCAGTTCCCAAAACCAGTATCCGTATCGGTGCGTCTCTGTTTAGTACAGCATTTTGCATAGAAAGAAGACACTGCATTTCTCATTTCTGCTTATCTGAGAGCATATTAACTGTCAGAGTTTTATATCAGCTGGAGGGAACTTAATATCAGCTAGAAGGAAATGAATATCTCTGGTGAATGCTACCAGCTTATTGCTTAAGAGAGCATAGCAGTAGGTATTTGGTCTATCAGACCTGTGCCCTTTGGCGTACATCCATATTTCCTAGAAGCCACTGTTTGCTTAGAGGATGTACTGTCATAAAGATCCATTTACTGGCCCAGCTCACGTTACCTGCTCCAGGCCAGAGTTTTTAGCTGTCACGTGCCAAGAAGTGCTGGGAGATGTGGCAAAAATATCATCGCACGATACTTGAGGACAGTTCTTCCGATACAAGATATGTATCATAATATATGTAGTATGTTTGCTAAATAGTTGTGTAATAAAAAAAAAAAAAGTGAGGTCAATGATGCCCCAAAACATTTATGCAAAAATTTGTAGCTTTGCTTTCAATAAGATAAGATAATACTTTATTAATCCCCAGATGGAGAAATTAGGGAATAGTGATGGTGAGGAAACCTGCAGTATCTCAGAAAAGTGTAGTGTGACAATTAATTTGAATGTTAATATTATATAATTATTGCCCAGCTTTATTGCAAAGCAAACTTTTTTCTTTTTTTTTTTTTTTTGACATGTCGTGTCATGTGCATCAAAGAACTGCTGTGTGACTTTAACCACGTAACCTCGGGTTTCATGTTGTAAATGTGCTCATCTGGATGTTTGCACACATCTCCGAGTGATACTCCGAATGATCTGTGGCAGCTTGTGCCATTTTGAAGACCTAATGCTGTGGTTGTTACACGGTGGCCTCTCTATCTCTCCTGAAAAGCTTTGAGGGGAAATCCCTTTTTCCTGAAACGTGGAGTCATCTGGGGTGAGGCAGAAGGCAGCGAGTCCATTAAGCTGTGAAAATCGGCATGCCAAGCCCACAATCCCGTGGGGCCATGCCCCGGGGAGCCACACCTCCTCCTCTTAACCGATCTAATTTGCAGGACCGGATAGAGGGGAGTGAGAGAGACACTACAAGAGTGGGGGGACTGAGGGGGGATGCACTCATGAAAGCCATCAGGAAGCTGTTTTATTCCTCTGCCGGAGATGAAACAGAGATGCTTTTAAGCAATGTTTGATGTTCACCCCCCTTTTTATAAATATGAAAGTTTTATTTTTCCCTGTATGTAGTCAATGGTCAAATATGACCTATTACTTCCATATATACTTAAAGAGAGAAGATGGTAAAAAAAAATTCCCTAATATTTACACCCAGTCAAAACAGGAGCTTCTGTTCAGGCCTAAATTAGAGGCAGGATGAGGAATGTTGTGGTGGTGGTACTGTACCATATGAAGGACATTGGTCAGTAAAACATCAGCACAGCTTGTCCTGTCTCCATCAGGATAATGTTGAGAGGTGCTAGCTACAGGGCACTTTCAGGTCACTTAACCCTGCAAAAGGTTGCTCTCTGCAGGCCGTGCACATTGACAGGTCACTGCAGCTCGTGGTCACAGCATGGTCTGTCACTTTCTGTCACATGTCTCTTTGTGCTGAAGGTTAATCACCAGATGTGCCTGTGTTCTGCCACCCTTGCTTCCATGGCTTTCATATGATATTTCATCTGACATTGTCGTCCACTGCATTTCAGAGTCCATAGGGCTCGAGGGCGGGCATTATTTTTAGCCTCGACAACCAGTAGGGCCCTGTCTGGCTGGTTTATGTCCACGTTGTCGGTTTAATAATCTCTCTCCAAGCCCATGCTCATAATCATAAGTCTCTTTAGACACTGATGAGGCTACTTACTAAGAGAAACGCTTATGTACCCTCTGCTGCCTTTGCATTCATCACTGGATTCGAGTGATTTCTTAAGCCATACTTGAACTCCTTGAACTTTCCTGAAATTTAAATTTCAGAATTTTTTTTTTTTAATGGTCGTTTATTCCATTAAAGACTTTAATACAGTTTATATAGTTTCCATACATGCAAACTGCTAAGCTTCAGTTTCATGTTCCTCTGTAGCGCGCCTCTTCCTGCATTTCCCATATTAGTACTGCACAGAGCAGATTGTGATTACGGTCGAGTTCCCTTATGAACATGCGCATGTACCTGAAATGCATCGCAGTGCAGTAGAACATTTGACCTCAGAATTCTTGAACATCATGTACCCTTTGGAGGAGCGCTCATGAAACTTTAACCAAACGGAGACATTGCTGCTCTGCAAGGAACAAAAAGTGCCAGAGTACTGTACAAGTTTTAGCATGTCTCAGATGACAGCAGCTATTTAAATTCTCCCTGGTGTTAGAAGTGATATATTTAGATGTTTTTATCTTCCTTGTTTGCTACCCACGGTAGGAGAATCATGGTATCTCATTATTAATTAAGCTTTTAAAAGCATACGAGATGTTCTTGAAAATGAAAGGGGAAAAAATGATGATGGAATCCATCCATTTTCCGTACCGCCTATCCTACACAGGGTCGTGGGGAGCCTGGAGCCTATCCCAGGGAACTCGTGGCACAAGGCGAAGGGACACCCTGGACGTGGTGCCGATCCATCGCACATACACTCACACACACCCATTCCTTCACACACTGCGGACAATTTGGAAATGCCAATCCGCCTACGACGCATGTTTTTGGATCGAGGGAGGAAAACGGAGTACCTGTAGGAATCCCCTAAAGCACAGGGAGAACATGCAAACTCCGTGCACACAGGGCGGTGGAGGAGGGATTCAAACCCCCAACCCCGGAGGCAAACGTGCCAAACACTTAGCCACCGTGCCCCCCTATTACAAAATCATTACACCTATTTGTGTATATATAACAAAAAGCAAAAATGAAACACAACGATTGAATGTTGTGTTTTCTTAGAATGATATCTACGAGAAACTATTTGTCAGTATTGATCACATTGTGGTTATAGCCTGAAAGACAGAATGGATGTGAGGGGGGAAAAGCAGTGAACTGAGGCAAAACAAAAATTGACCTACAGTAGAAGTATAGAATGCAGCTTAGCCAAGAATAGATAGTTTAATTTTGGTCAGCAGTGACCTGTACTTCTAAGCGTTTGATAAGTGTTGTTTGTAACTTTTATGCACACACATGCTAGTAGTGGCAGCAGAAGGTTGTGCAGTGCAGTCCACATCCCCTGCACAGAGAAATGGAGGTTGCTGTATAATTTAGCAGGCCATAGGGAGCGGGCTACGGATGTTTAGGGAGCTGCAGCCAGCCAGAAAAAAGGAAGGGAACCACTAGAGTTAAGGACCTTGATAGTTGTAGATGGTAATAGACGGAAATGCATTTTAATTGGTATTTTGGAAAAAGTCAACAGTGGGGTAATCTTCCATTCATACACCATGATTAACCATGAAACTGCGACACCATAACATCCCTAGCCCTCAGCAGAGGGTGTCAAGCTTATGAGAGTGAGTTGTCACTCGGAGGAAATGCCAACCGCAACCCAGTGACACAGGTGAGCCTGTCATGCCTTACATGGAGCTCGGCAGTTGCTTTAGCCTCTGCCAAAAAAAAAAAACGCCGCACCACACGCAGTCCCAGATTCCCAATGAAATAGTAATTTTTCTCTCTGAATGTTGGGCATACAGTGAACACAGCTGTGCTGCAGTAGGTTATAAAAACACTGTGGCCTGGTGAGGGTTCTCTGCCGTGCGCTTTCATCAAGTGCAGAGCGCTAGCTCTCCGATATGAGGAGCTGTCAGAGGGGGGTGGTTATTTTTAGCTGGAATTATTATTACTATGCGCTCCACGGTCTTGGCCTGGCCACTGCAGCGCTGGAAGATTGAAGTGAGCGAAAGCAGAGCAGCCCACTCTAAACGGCTCTCTTGTCTGAAGCTGAAACTTGGAGTTTTGGTACAAGAACACGATGGAACGTCACACTCGAGCAGTATTAAAGATTTGCCAGCAGTATTAAAGATTTGCAAGCAGTATTACTGCTGCCATAAACTGTTAAAGAGCTGCCTGAGCTATGTTACACACTGACAGACAGACACTGCACAAACATGCTCCCTGAGGCTAATTGTGTTCAAGTCAAGGTAAAAAAAAAATAAAATAAAATAATGCTATGTTTGGAAGCTAAGCTCCTAAGGGGACTTTTGGGTATTGAAAGAGTGCTTGTTTTGTTCTTGTTTTCGAGTACTACTTTAACTGTAGATTAAAAGCGTAATGCGTATTTGTAATGTTAAACTGATTTTGGGCTCCCTGAGGATGAAGAGAAGGTGTGGTTAAAATTAGACCTGTCTGATTAGCATTACAGCTCGAGTCGTTAATGCTGCTGATTCTTTCACACCACTGTTTAAGCCTGAAAATCATGTTGCATGGATAAACACAAAGATTGCGCACCATTGAGGCATTGAACTGCAGGTCCCCATGTCCTCTGTGGCAGGCCCAGCTGTGTGACAGAGGGCCTCAAATAACAGCCCCTCGTCTCTGGCCCGGCTTTTGGAGTGTGGCAGCTGTTGGACTGTGGTGTCCCAGAGCTGAGAGCTTGAGAATTGGGGGGGGTGGTTGATGGGGGTGCGGGTCAAGGACAGCTCCCCTTAGTGCCGAAGGGGCCACGCTGCCTTTGTATATGAGCCCCTCCTGAAACAAAGCGGGCAGCTGGGTGCATAAAAGCCTGCAGATGGCACTGAGCGATGAGGCCATATCAATAATAATGGATAACAGACAAAAAGCTGGGCCTCGGTGCGGATTAGGCGCGATTGGGCCTCCTCCACTTCTGTACAGTGCGTGTGGGACAGGGTTAACCCCTGTATGCATGCTCCACTGTGCATCTGCTCCCATCCTGCTCATGTGCCAAGTGTGTGCATTAAGGGTCTGGAATTCTGCTGCATTATGTACTGCCTGATGTTGCCAAGGAGATGCCTGCTCGCTAAGTGAGCTCCGACTGCATTGTGCTCTTCAAGTGTCCACATGCACAACATAAACACTCGAGACTTATGTGTTGTAAACATTTATTTTGTGTCTACTCTTTGTGGAGTTCGTTTTAAACAATCTAGATTTAATTGCTGGTGTAAATATGTTTAAAACGCAACACGTCTCCATTTCTGAGCTATTCCTTGTTGTATGAATTTTTTGAGTCTTGGCCTATTCTCAAAGCCATCAGACTGTCATAGATCACCCTATAACAGCAATAGCAAATATTTTGGCTTTAATCAGTATGGTACCAATCGAGCAGGTAATCAGGTAGATTTTTTTTTTAGTTAACAATATATAAATGAAAAGGAAACGTTAAAATAGAATTTTCGACTGGGCGGGAAATCGATCCCTCACTCAAACGTCTTGTATCACTGGTCTATAATTGTACTATGCTTATATTCATGCAATCTGACGCCAAACGTGTTTTTCTTTTGTTCAAGTTCACTGCCATTGTCTTGATATAACACTACAGCGCACCAACCTCATATTAGTATTTGTAGTACATTTTCATTTCATACTTAATACATCACACTCCACCTGTACACCTCACCCCACTGTGTAATTTCCAACCATTTTGTAACATTTTCTGTACAGTATCGATGGTTTATCAGAAGGAACGCGGAGTAAGAGTCTTGTACTCTATGAACTCTCGACACTTTCTAGTAAGCGCACTTGTTAGTGGGCGTTAAATAAGGATTTCCCTCCATATTTTCTTTATATATTTTGTATATATAACGAATGATGGGATTGTGTAATGTGGCCCAACATGATGCTGTTACTGTTATCACCCTGAAGTTGATTGTTTTATACTAACTGCATTGTTATTGTTCCCATTGTTCGTGTGCAGCAAGTCTCTGTGTAAGGTGTTACTATAGAACCGATAATGAATACGAATGCCTTTTATTCGCATCGTCGTCGAGGTATGAGATTCAGCATGCATTTCCCATCAAGCTGTTACATCTGTTAAATAAGAGGAATGCTTATATAAACCTTGCAGCTGGAGCTATTAAGAAAATGATTCAGCACAATCAGTCAAATTAGTACCGAGCCTTCAGCAACGCTGTAGTCTAAATATTTTTAGTATATAAACGACATTTTGACTTAGAAAGTTCTGGTCTCCACCCTGACAAGTACTTTTCAACCTGAAAGAAATGACTGTGCGTTTTGGTGTGGAAATAATGTGCCTCAGTTGTACACTGGATTCACAGTGAACAATGAATATTGATATAGTGAACTGTCCAGGGAATGTCATTGAAAATTTGGACAACACTACAAAATGGCTGCACCTTAAATAGTGCACTGTTTATATAATAATTAGGGAACCAATTCAGACAGAGTCAGGCTTTAAACTAGTATACATTGTGGGTGCGACTAAAACATCTCAGGGGAACAAAATCTCTAGACACTGCTTTGCCCTTTATTTAATGTTCGCTAATCATCCTGCTCAGTCAGATTGACAGACCTGTCCTGAAAAACAAAACATCACTGGGTTGATCTTAGGATCGTGGGAAACGTAATAGCGGGAGTCTGTTGGAGGAAGTTAGTCCTAAGTGACAGTCAGTAAGTTTACCTGGACAACAATAATCCGATATTAACCTGATTAAGACAATATTCTGATTAAGAAACTAGCATGTAAACAGCGATTATTGATTACCTTAATCCGGCTAAAGTCATACTTGAAGTAAACACGAATTGAATTTAGATATGTGGAGTATTCCTATTTTAGTCGCATTATCGAAGGTCATTATAGACGTGTACCCACCTTAATCGCACACCTTTTTGCCGCATTTTGCGACAGGACACACACACACGGCAGTGCTCAACCATTTGACTGCAAACAAGAGAGCACGGCTGCCGCCGAAACCGCATACTTACCTACTATATCGTAGGAGAAATACACATGTTTCTGCTACTATATAGTAGGTAAATACGTGGTTTTGGACACAGCCCACGGCTTTAAGCAGTCGTCTATTAGCACGTATAGCATGACAAATAATTAACTGCACTTGAAGCTTTCGTAAAATAAAAAATGAAACACCCAAAACTGTATATGGTACCATAACGAAGACCAACTGTATGTCGATATGTGAAATTCTGGAGGGAACGGCGTGGCGTGGTGACGTAATGACGTGTGACTATGTTCGAACTATGTTCTATAACATGTAAAACGGGAACATGAAAGGAATATTCTTAAAGCAACTCATGTAAACACCTTAATCACAATATTGTCTTATTCAGAATAAGGTTGGTAATTAGATTACTGCTGTCCATGTAAACGTAGTCAATTAAAATATTTCTGTTCTACTTCTGTTACCTTACTGTTTCTATAAGTGCAGTACATTTCTGTTTTTGGAAACTTGATCATTCATCATGATTGGAATAAAATGTAGACAATATGTGTGAAAGATTTATTTATTTATTCATTTGTTTGTTTTTAAATGAAAGAGGCTTTTAGTATGCGTATATACTGTCATGGTGGCATGTTGTCCCAGTTCAACTTCACGTGAGGTGAAAGAATGTGCAGATGTTGCAGATGTGTGGTGCGATGTGATGTCCCTTCCATGGTATGAAGAGTCCTCTATAAATAGCGTGCACCTGAAAACTCCTTCTTAGAAACCTCAGCCTGTGGCACACAGCCCAAAGCAGTGGGTTGATCACTCTCCGTCTGCTGTGCAAACTTATTCAAATAGCTGTTGGTTAAGGAGCAATTCATTATGCAACCGATTAAGTGCTCAGTTTAAGTTCTGCCATACAGTAGGCCAGGGCTACCACAGGAGGTTTGATTAAAAAATATTTTTAAAGTGCTGTTTACGGAAAATGAAGCTATATTGCTACAGTGGTTGATGCAGCTGTGCATGTCTTTATACACACTGCTTCATGGCCAGTGACGATGGCTTTAGTGACGACAGGAGCACAGAGAAACTTTTCCTTGAGGCCGACAACAGAATCTGACAACCAGCTGAGAGGAAGCTGACATTTCAGTGCGGAAGCAGCACGTATTAAGAAGTAGTTGTTTTTAAGGTTGAAAGTCACTGTTTTGAGGAAGGATACACTTACTGTATGTATGATTCTTGGCTCTTTGCTTCAGAGAGTGAGCCAGTCAGACTCCAGTTGCCAGACAAGTCCTGGGGAATGAGGCAAGTTTTCACTAATTGCTATTCGAAACAGGCACAGCGCAAGGCTTAACGTCTCTTTGGGATTAAACAAAGACTTGGATTGTTGCGCTCAAAAGCAGAGGTCTTCCTTGCACGACTACACCACCTCCCAATTCCAGTATCTCCCCACCGTCCTCTTTGGGGGGGAGGGAGGGAGGGAGAGGGTTGGAGAGACAACTTTCTTTGTGTTTGAAGCAAAGATGTTTTTTTTCAGTGGCATGGAAATGAGGAAGTCTATGGTGCCACTATGCCGACAAAACAAACATTTCTTTTATGCGCCTTTTATTGTGACTTCCTGTCTTCAGTGAGACAACTCCACTATTAACCAGTGACAATGTACTATAGTGCCAAAGCCAGCAATAAACAATTGTGAACAATACAACTGTTGTTTTGGTGTTGACATGACGGTGTGTTTTGTTTTGTTTTTTTCTTTCTTTTTTCCTTGTCTTAATTCAACTTACTCCATAGAACTTTTATCGCCTCTTCAGAAAGAGAGGAGAATCCTCTCTTCTCTGTGTTGTTTATATCGCAAGAATCCAGATTAATGTTTATATCTTCCTGGGGAATAAAAAAACAAAAAACAAAAACACCTCGGACTGCAAAGCCATCAAAGACATTGATGACGATTGGTAGAGTGCCACTCATAGCTGATGAAATACACAATAATTTGCACGTCTTACAACCATCGAACCACAGAGTGCAGGAAGTGCTTTTACAGATATATAAACCTGCTGTTTTGGCCATGCCGAGTGACACTATAGAGAGTGCGCAGGAGGAAGCGAAGTGGTCTGAGAGTGTTCCTTGTCACCACAGCTGTGTAAAACTGCCATTAAAGCAGCAGGCCCGGTTGCTAATGGTGACTCAGTATAGTGTGACATGGTGGAGCAGGTGTCCCGCAGCACCACCTTCAGCTCAGGAAGCAGAACTGCAACAGTCCAGTTCAGGGTGAACTCGACGTAAACGTACGTTTACACGTCGTCTCCAACCAGGAAACTCCAAGATGCAAATCCAGTGTTAGATTTTGGAGAGAAAAAAAAAACAACAATAATTCTTAATGCATTTAAAAGGATGTATTGATATACTGATAGTGTACAGAAAACAAGTCCTAAATGTTCTCTTTGCTTGGAGGGAGGTTAGGAACATAGTAAACCCATATAGTATTTCTTTTCTAGAATAGTTTAGTGTAAAACATTTACCTGCATTTACACACATGTATAAAAGTACGAATCAGAAATAAACTTGCATAGATTTCACATTTGACAGTACCTGTTAGAATTCCTACAGCTTTATATATATATATATATAATATATATGTATGTGTGTATATATATATATATATATATATATATATATATATATATATATATATTATATATATATATATATATATATATATATATATATATATATAATATATATATATAATATATATATATAATATATATATATATATATAATATATATATAAAATATATATGTATGTGTATGTATGTATGTATGTATGTGTGTGTGTGTGTGTGTGTGTGACTTGCTGTAGGCATGTGTGTGTCTTCAGTATGAAGTGGGCTGCACAATGATGTGTGTGTCTGCCTGCTCTTGCTCCTGCATGTGTGCTTGCCTCCTCACTTGGAGGGCCGTGTTCTTTAAACCACATTTAAGTGTGCACACTCAGTGGCCTTTTGTAGTGATGGCCAAGCTACAGGTCTCATTTATCAAGTACCTTTGTTGAGAGAGTGAGTGAGCATGAGAGAGAGAAGGGTTGTGGGTGTGTGTAAATGAGTAGTTTTGTTCTCGGAATTGTTCTACATTCATGTGTAAACATGATTAAATTTGTCTAATTATTACTTAGTAGTTTTATAATAATTGGTTGCCATATCATAAGCGTGATCCGTCTTAATAAGCGTATAATGTACCGTGTACTCGCACAGGTCATTTGATTCTCCCAAATTATAAATAGTAACTTTTTTTTTTCCCTACCTTCTTCCTTTTTCTGCTTTCTGCCTCCCTACCATGAACCAACACAGGTGACTTTACTAATCTTTGCCACCATCGCACTATGAAAAGTGAGCTTTTTAGTAGTAGCTCTCGTGAAGGAACTGTCCTGCAGTAGTTATTAGTGTAGTAAAATATTTCTCTGTGAATATGAAATCATCATTAGTAATGCCTTAAGTTGCTTCTTATATCTCTTAGAGGAAAAACCAAACAAAGGCCACTTCACACAGAAAATGTTTCTGCTATATATTTATTCAGCTGTTTCACGTGTCTAACGGAACACGTTGCCATTTTAACCATCATTTTAGTCTCTATATGCCCTGCCTGTTACAATGCAAAGCCGGTACATCCTGCTGCTTTTTCCACTGCTGTGAATGAAGTGCAAACCCCATAGAAATACACACACACATGCACTCTTTCTCTCTCTCTCTCACACACACACAACTGTATTTACACCCATAATCTATAAAAGATTGCGTGGTTGTTTGGCCTGTAAATGCAGAGCACGTGATTCCAGAATAAGTACAATCATTTGATTACTGTCCTCCTGTCTCATGTCATATTTTTAAATGAACTGTGTTGTAATTACAGCTGCCACCCCAGGTACAGGTATTAACTCTTGATTACAACCGTGTTCTGTTCTGGCCCATACTGAACAGAACTGAACTTTGCAGCGTGGATTGTGTGAAGTGTTGCGTCCTGTGTGAATAAGCATAGGATTTCTCGAATTGTGGCCCTAATTCTGTAGCAGATGCAGCAGTAGGCATTGAGAATGTGGGGCAGCCTTTTCTTGGTGTGGGACTGCGCTGTACTGACGCTTCTATTCTGTTTCACTGAGCTGCCAGGGACTGCGAGTGGAACGGGAAAGCCAGTTTCCCACTACTGCTCAGATGACTCGGTCCTGACAGTTGTCGCATGGGGAACACACACTGCACTACATTTCACATGACCATTTTAGAGCTACTCGCTGTCCTGATCTCGTGTGTGTGTGGGGGTGTGTGGGGGTGTGTGGGGGTGTGGGGGTGTGGGGGGGTGGGGGGGGATCGGCTAAGTTTTCGGTACCTGCTAACTAACCCGGGAGGTGAGAATGATCTGGATACCTTCTTATGCACGATCAGCATGCATGCTAAGACCTTCAGGAAAGTCCTAAAGTCTGACTGTACGATGTCGCATTTGACATAAATACTGTACCGTCGTCATTGGCAATCACTCCGTGGAACTTTCTCGCCACGTTCCCACTGTTTCAGAATTGTTTCCAAATGACAAAACCAAAGGGGTTTTGAGAATCACCTGGATACTGTCACAACGTCATGAGTGACTGACCCACCTAGGACTGACTGGAAAGATGTTCGGAGATGGTTACTTTATGGAACCTAGAGAAGGTGGATGGTTGGAAGCAGTGCAGACTTCCTGGAACTAATGCCCATGGAGAGGAAACGGATTTCGTAGGGTGGCACGGCACAGCAGGCTCATTAGTCAAGAGACTGTTGTCTGAGCCGAAGTGCAAAGGGAGGCGTCGCAAATGTATGGGTGTTAAGTATATCTAACTTGCACACAGTCCAGGAGGGATTGATTACAAATATAGTAAGATGATGAAGGAGCCCAGCTCAAGCTTGTAGCTCCAAAAAGTATGATGTACACTCACCTCAGCCACGAAGAGATTAAAAGATACTCTACGCATATACATTATGCTGCCAAAAGTATTTGGACACCTAACCAGTTGTGCACTTGTTGAACATCCCATTCCAGATTTAGTCCCCCTTTGCTGTTGTAATAACCTCCAGTCTTCTGGGAACGCATTCCATGAGATTTTGGAGCATGGCTGTGGGGATTTGTGCTCATTCAGCCAGAGCATTAGTGAGGTTAAGCACTGATGCTGGGCAAAGAGACCTGGCACAGACTCAGCATTCCAGTTCGTCCCAAAGGTGTTCAGTGGGTTTGAGGTCAGGGATTTGTGCAGGACTCTCAAGTTCTTCCACACCAATCTTGGCAAACCATGTCTTCACAGAGCTCGCTTTGTGCACAGGGGCATCGTCATCCTGGAACAGGTTTGGTCCACTTAGTTCCCGTGAAGGGAAACTGTAGTGCTATACAGTTGTGTGCTTCCAAACTTGTAACAGTTTGGGGAAGACCTGCATTTGGGTGTGATGACCAGGTGTCCTCAAACCTTTGGCTACATAGTGTAGCTTCAAGTTGCACATGAGGTCTTTATGCCTACAAATTGAGAAGAAGAAGGTGGGATGATCAAGTGTGAGATGTTATCCAGGTTATTTTCATCGTCTCTGGTGGTTACCCTGTATACATAGAACCACAGTAAACATACATAACTACTATTTCCAGCACTTGTGAATATTTGTATGTGTGCCTGTATTCACCTTTAATGTTATAGAGTGTGTGTGTGTGTGTGTGTGTGTGTGTGTGTGTGTGTGTGTTTGAGTGCATCTGCCGGCCATGCAGTTCTTTGTGGGTATCGCTTCCCTCCCACATGATGGCCTCCCATAAATAATTCACATCCTCCTCTCCTCATTGCCTCCTTTTAGCCAAACTTTTTACACAAAGCCTCTGCCGCACTTGCCGCCACAGCCCTCTGGATAATTATAGCTGCAGCTGCCTACAGAGTGGCCTCCCCAACAGTATTCTCTGTGCGTGAGGGGGGGTGCGGGTGTGCGTGCACGCGTGTGAAACGGAACACCTGTTTGTTGTGGGTTCTCTAGATGACTGCTGTAGTCCAAGCCTATGTATGGGGAGGAGTGTGTAGGGGACTAGGCTTCCAGCCTTTCGCTGTTCTCACCCAGGCTTCCCGCTGATCTGTCTCGCGGCCTGACTGGAGCAAAGAAAGATCTGGTCATCTGGCTCACACCAGAGAGGCTGCGCTATTCCCAGCTTTTGTTGTCTATTGACACCTCCTCCCTCACGCTCTCTTCTTTCTTCTGTCCTGTAATCGAAAACGGAGATTAATGAGGTTGTGTCAGTATGGCTTTCAAATGGCTAGGACTTTGACCTGCTCACTCTGGCGCGCAGTGTGAAAGAGGAGCACAAATGGATGTGTAGTTTGTGTCTGATCTGGGATCTGTTCACTTCTTCAAGGGTAATATCAAAGCTAGTTATTCTCAGCAAGTTCAATGAAGAGACAGCTGAAAGCTGGTGTTGGTGAGAGAAGGGAGAGACTCATGCTGCCCTCTTGCTGTGGCTCTGGGCGTTGGCTCGGCTCGTCTTGCCTTGCACTCCCTCCTCGGGGAGATGATTAGGAAACAGCTGCAGACTAAAGACCGTTTAAGTGAGGGCTGGCCGTCTGTTTCTGCTCTTCCGTTCAAAACCGACAGCAGCTCATAGCTCAGTGAACTTTATTCTTCTGTGCTAAGCCTAGTATTTTAAATATCTAATTCATTTGTGGGAAGTCTATTTTTACACAAGAGGCTCTGGTTCGTTTAAAACCGAATATGAAGTCTTGGGCCGTTTACACGACGATGTTTTCAACTAAAAACGGAACACTTTTTATGCGGTTTCGGTTCGGCTGTTCGTTTACACGACGATGGCGTTTCGAGATCCTGAAAACTTTTGAAAACGTGTCTCAAAGTGCAAGTTTTTGAAAACGACGCCGTTCTCGTCTCCGTGTAAACATAGAGAAACGAGAATCTGTGAAAACGATGATGTCATGCGCATGCGTATTATGAGTACGAGTACTTCAAAACAATGCGCGAGACAGTCAACACTACAGAACTGTGTTTGCGCTGCTCGAGATTTCGAGTTTATTGATGCTTCTCCAGCAAAGTGTAGGTTTACCGCATCATTACTACGACCAGCAGAGACACGTTTGTTACATACACCACATTATTAACCCCCATCTACGCCGATGAAGGGTGTTCAAAACCTTATCTTTAATTGTCTGTTTTGGAGTATATCTGTATTCATTTATTGCTTATAAAATATAGAAAGCAGACTGACTGCCAGTGTCTGTACTATTACTGTACTGTACAGTATTTGCACTAATTCGATTTTCTTCAGTATTTCATGTACATTACATTATATTACATTAGGGACGTCTCAGCGTTTATTAACCAAGAAAAATAAGCCAAATCTATGCTTGATAAGCCTGAGTTTTCACAATTCCTTATGACAATGAATCATTTTCCAAGTCTAAACCATCGAGATTCTAAGTAACTGGAGCAGAACTTGTTTTTGTACTCCATGTAGATCATAAACCATTGAAATCGTTTGAGAAATGTAAACATTATTGTGCTTTTTTTCAGCCACACAAACCACAGCTCCCCAGTTTACTTGTATTTGTTTATATTGCAGTCTTGCCCGGATCAATATGGCGCACACGTTGATGTGAACGCTTATGTGCGCAGACGCGTAGTGTTTCTTTACAAATCGCCAACTACTGGCCTGACATGTCTATACATATTTATACATCTTGTATATACTCTTTATATACATCCCTGTATTGTTCTCCTTACTGTTTATTTTTTTCTTCACCTGTCTTGCTGCTTCTGTGACGCCCTAATTTCTCAATCTGGGCATTAATAAAGTCTTATCTTATCTAATACAGCGGTTTTACTCGTTTTCGTGGATCCATGTGAACAGGGATGGTTTTGACAACGTTGTACAAGAAGCTTCTTTTTGAAAACGCAAAGGAGAAACTTCTCAGTTTTTACTACATTGTTGTCGTGTAAACGTCCCCTTAGATTGCTAGTGATCCGTTTGTGTCCTCTGTGATAAATTGTCCCAGCTGATGTGTATTTTAACTTTGCCATTTGCTTCATAATAGCCGAGATTAGGGCTAAGCTTTTTACGACCTTTCTCAGGTGAGATGTAGAGTGCAAGGCGTGTCTTTAGTCCTCTGGCTCCTCACTGTGCCACTGAGTTCCAACAGTGGCAGAGCGCGACTGAAGAGGAAATGCTAGACTAATCCCAGGGATTAAAAGGGTGCAGTTTGGGTAGGCTAGATTGGGAGAGTGGAATCTGTTTTTAGCCTTCAGTAAAGTAGCCTGTGCAAAGAGCACAGAGAGGTGGCTAATCTAGGCTGAGTTAGGAGCGGGCTAATTTCAGCAGCAGAATGAAAGACTGGGACCGAGCTCTCAGCCTGGGGGTTTTACTGGGAAACGAAAATGAATGATTGTTGGCAGGATATTTTAACTTTAGCAAAAAATATTATATGATTTAAGCTGCTATCTCCTACACTAGCAGATTCTGGAGGTGTGAATAATTGTTTTGGGATTGAATGTGTTTCTGTTGAACTGCCCGCTTTCTTAGGTAAAGTCAGGGATATCCTGTGGAAAAGATGTGATTCTTTTCAGTGCTTATGTGATTATGATTAATGTGGACACCGAAGTGTTTAAGCACATAATTACAGCTCTGTTTAACTGTCTGATTTATCATTCTGCCTCAGCACGTGTGATTTTGGTCAGTGCACACACTCCAAACATTAATATTCCTGTAAATCTCCTTTTATACTCTCTGTGCCTGTGTAAATGTTTGTTTTTTTTTTAAAGCGCAAAATGTTTTATTATGACAGTGTTACTAAATAAAATGTCTTAATGTCCCCTATTCGCTATTAAACTGATCGTCCCAATTTCGGTTCGTCTCCAGTGTTAATATACTGTGGACACGTTATCTCTTGACATGCTAATCTCAGCATGTGGGCTCAATGGAAATTTGTCATCAGCTGGTGAGACGGCCTTCCCGATTCTGTCGTCATTACAGGCATTATTAATTCACTAACTTGTAGAGTACGCTCCTGTGTCATAGTAGAGACTGCGGGTGAGCTCCTGTGCGCATTACACTAACGACTCCGATTAGTGCTGCTTATACTCAATGTGACCCATAATTCCAGCATGGTAAATATTAGCGTCGACCCTTTTGCCCTCAGTCATGAGCGCCGCTTGTGGAGGATAAGCAGGTCACACCTCAGGGTGGAGGAGAATTGGGTCAAAGGCGAGAGGATCTAGTTGTACATCTGGACCTGTTACTGTAAATCTTATAGCCGTATACGCAAACTAGGTCGGGGGTGAAGAGACGTATCGGTCTCCTACAGTAGGTGGGCTTTTGTGTAATCCGTTGGAATGTAGTGTACGTGTGTGTACGATTCAAATAACTGCTGCGTTTCAGCAGCAGCGTCGAAGAAATGGACAAAGAAAACGTTCTTGTTGCAGACACATTTTAGCTCATCCACTAGCCCCACGCATTTCCCATGAAATGGTTCGAAATGAGAAAGCTGCATGGTCACTATGACCTCACTCAGCACTCATCTGTGTCAGGTCTTGCTGACTTTGGCGTTATCACTTTCCAGATTGTTTTAAATTCACTAGCCTTTCTGCTGCATAATAAATCATGGGTTTATATATATATATATATAAAAATATAGATAGAAAGAGAGAAAGAACGAACGAACGAACATTTGTGCAGGTTTAAAACCAGTGGCTCTCTTGTGACATGGGAGGCATTTTGCATGCCATTGGTTTAGGTCAAGTTTAAACCTTTTCGAGGAAGAATCACTACGAATTAATACAAAGTTATGCTGACTTTTATTCTATGATGAAACATTTCTATCCTGATGGGAGGATGGAACACCCCCATTCACAGGACAAGAGCTCACTGAATGGTTTCATGAGAAGGAAAATGATTTATTAAATCATATGCTATGGTCTTCAGTCGCCAGATCTCAACCCAGTTGAACACCTATGGGAGATTTTGGACTGATGTGGTTAGACAGCGCTCTCCACAACCATCACCAAAGCACCAAACTGTCTAGTGTAATATCTTTTGGAGGGATGGTGTTCATCCCTCCAGTTTAGTTCCAGACACATTGACACTATTGTGATGACTTGTGATTGCCCAAAACCTTCAGTACACACTTTTTTCCCCCACTTTAATTGGTCGCTTTTGAGGTTAAAAACACAAAAGCATTGTTGTTTAAATGAAACATTTTGCGGAGATTGTATAATTCAACACTGTTTTGTTTTCTGTTTTTTAAAAGTTAAGACTGGAAATAAACAGCACTTTTTTTTTTTTTTTTTTTTTTTTAATATTTAAAAAAAATGTATAGTTTTGTTAAATATCTTGAATATTCATCATTCTGTACAGGATTTCACAGAAATATCTTCTTGATTGTTTCATCCAAAAATGCTTTATTTTGCGTTCTTTTTTTTTCAAAATTTGCATGTTTTTGCGGAAAACCGTTCAAACTGAAAAAATTGCAATCGCACAAAATTGTCTTTCACAGTGCTGTCTGTTGGCAAGCGAGACCTTTTAGCTGCACTCATGTTTGATACACGTGAATCGAAGAAGGTTTTGGCTGAATGCACTTTGCGTCATGATTGCGTCTTGGCCCAAATCTGTGGGAAATCTGCCGAACTTTTGAACAATTGCAAGCTCCTCCGAATATTACTTAATCAAGTTTGCTTGATTTTTGCGTTGATTTCTGGAATCGCAAAATCTTGAAATCCTGGCGGGACTGATTCGTGATTCTGAAATTTATTTCCAAGTCCTTAATTAAATTTGTGACATTGACCTTATTAACTTTATTGTACAACAGATCAGAGTTTAATTCCTTCCATTGAAGCATGTTTTTCAGACGTGATGGATTTGATCTAAGGCCAGCCTCACACACACTCCGTTTGCAGTGCGGTTTTTTCCTCTGTGCCAATGTTAACCAGTTAGCACATTACAGGAGTGGTGCAGTGCAACCGCAGACCAATCGTTTCCGCAGCGAGTCTATTTTTGCTGTGCTGCACGCACTGAATTAAAATGATGGCGCATAGTTCATGGTCAAAATGAACACGGATTGACACAGAAATGTAGTAATTTCCACCATAAATGCATATAATTAAAGTATACTACTGTTTTTCACAGTCGTCTTATTACTTTAAAGCAGTGTTTCTCAACACGGAGGGTGTGGAGAGATTGGAAGGGCGCGTGAATTGATTTCAAGAAAAAAAAACACAGACAGGGCATCATTTGGGAGCTCTGTGTATTTTATTGATTTTCAAATAGAATGTGCATAAATGAAAAACCCCACGTTCCCTCTCCCTCTGTATTTTCTTTTTGCTGGGGAGAGGCGGAGCTTAGCCCGCCTTTTATCTAGTTGCCAGTGCAGACCAGTGCTGCCAACTTAACGACTTTTCAGACCTCTTTAGTGACTCTTTTTTTTTTTTTTTAACAAAAAAAAGGCCTAGCAAGAACTGTAGTGACTTTTTGCACAAACCTTAGCAACTTTCCAAATGTCACCAGTACTGTCCTGCAACGTGAGGTCTTGCTTTCCCGCTGCACTCGCACCTCTCTCTGCGTCTGCTCTGTTCAGTGAGATTTAACAATGTCATGGATAACGAGACATGCCCTTCATCCCAATTTACATCATTTGTATGTGAATGTTTTTAGAATGAAAGACGAATGGAATGCAACATGTTTTACATGTAAAATAGTCCACGTCATTACAGCATAGTTCTCTTGTTCAGAGTAGTTATAGTGTTTGGAAACATTTTATATCATTCATGTTCCATACCTGTCCCTTTATATAGTTTTATAAAGTCATAAGTTATTTTTAAAAAATCACAAGTTATGAAAGCTAATTAATAAACTACAAAAACACAAAAGAAAAAAATCTGTCTAGCTAGCTATCAAAAACAGTATATTTTCTCATCTCAGCAGAAAGTGGCAATCACGTGACAGACTGGTGGTCGGAGAAAGTTGTGAACGACCTGCAGGATTTCTTGTATAAAGATTTTAAATGCAAAAGAAAAGACATAAGAGACATTTTCCACGGCTGTTTGTGTGCATGGCAAGTTTTCATTTAAAATGTTTGTGACGCTACCTTTTCACGCAAGAGAAGTGCCATGTTTAAATGTTTTGCCACTTGCTCGAGCGACGTAATCTATATAGAAGTAACGAACGGAATATTACGCCGTTTATATCTGTTGCCGTTTAAACACGAATACGTCTATGAAAGATTGTATTACTGTACTGTGTTGCTCTAAACTTCATTCAAAGTCCTGTCACCCTCCACCTTCATGTCCTTTTCTGAATGTGTTCCGCCGCGGAGCAACTGCACGCTGCAAGCGCGTCTCGTATGAAAACGCAGTGGTGCGTGCTGCTTCTGAACCGCAGACACGCTGCAAACGGAGTGTGTGTGAACCAGGCGTAACGTGCGGAGTCCGTGCCAGCTCGGGTGCTCGCTGTCAGTAAAGCAAAGGGAGCTGTACAGAACACTAAGCAATCCTGAAATTCATGTAAATATTTCTATACATTTAAAACTCTACTTTTCATTTGAGTTATAATGATTAGCTGATGTGTGTAATGAAGAAAAAAAAATGTTTAAATAAGTTTTCACTGATCTTACAGCACGTCAAGCTATAAAATTCCTATAAAGTCACAAAGGGTTTGACTTTAAGTTTATGTGTGCAAACCGAGAGCGCTATTTTTGTGCAGCAGCAGTGGGTTTGCGTTGAGAGAGCAGAATGCAGTCGGTGTGCAGCATGCAGCTGTTTGCTTCTCAGTGAACGATATACATTAAGGAACACATGGCTGCTTTCTCAGCTGGCACGCATGCTTTGTGACCCTGGCCCTCACAGATGACACCAGGCATCTTCCTGTTTGAAGTCCGGCCTTCACTAGTGCTCCTTTGTGTAGTGTCAGGCATGCGATCTATTCACAGCCTGGTGCTGCTAAGGTAGGCATGTGTGAGTATGAAGATAAGAGTAAGAAGATACAAGGACCAAATAAGTTCTGACATTAAAAACTATTATAGAGACATGGTGATGGGTTCATTTTATTTTATTTTTAATTCTAAATGGCATCATCCAAATTGGCGTTTGAGCTATGATTTAAAAAATGGACAATTATTAATTTTTTTTTGTATTTGATTTTATTTATTTGTTATCACTCGCTCTTCACGCCATTCTGTTACAGTTACTCATTATGGCTCTAACAAATAAAAATTGTGAAGCGAAAAGGAGCAGGGGGATTCACCACTGTAGAATCTTGTCCTAATCATGTAAGTAACAGTTAGAATGGCTTTCAGACAGGATAAATGCTTGCCATATGGTCCACTGGCCATGTCCAAGTTTTCAAATTAGCAGCTCTCATCCCCCTCATTACTGCTGTTGGTAATGGTGAGGGGGAGTAGGCGGGGAGGTGCGGGGCATCCAGCGCGTGGCTTAGGTAGAGGCAGCCGCTTGTATGCATAATGACTGGCCTGCTCTCTGAGGCAGCCATAAATTACCAGATAAGCTGGCCTGGCTCGAGCTCGCACTGGAGAACACTCCACCAAAGTGTGCAGCTAGCAACACCCGGGCCTGTCGGCTTGCTTTAAAGAAGCAGCTATAACAGCTTTAAAAGAGTCGCGCTGATGCCCCGACTGAAACGGGGCAGTAGTTTTCCGGTTCATTACGATGGAAACACGCTGCCGATCCATGTCTGAAACAGAGATGTTGGGTGTCAGCTTACTTTCCACCTGCTTGCTTCTCTGCTAAAAGTGCTGCTGGTATTTGGCTACAGATACAGCTGCACATTGTATATGCAGTACACGAGCATTTAATGATTTATCCCACCTACTGAAAACATTGCTTAAAGCAATTGTTGTGTTTTTTGTGTGTGTTTGTTTTTTTTTTTTTTTCCCCTCAAACTGCCAAGCATCATTGTTGGATGATACAATCAGTGTATGTTTATGAAGCTACTGATTAGAAGACCTACAGTATTAGTGCTTGGTGTGTTGTTCTAAACGGCATAGATTAACGACCGGATGAAAGAAATGCACATGGGACTGATTCACAAAACGGCATCTTGATTGAGTAATTAGTTGTGGAACATTACAGCAGTGTTTTTAATCACAGGTCTGGTGCAAGGGCTATGGTCTGTGTGAACCCATCTGAACGTAGACATCACTCTGTAAATCCCTCCATACGGACCCCTGAACATGCAGATTACATCAGATTAGCCGCAGAAAGAGGATTTCATGGCCAAAGAAGATGCTGTTATGTAGCTGTTTTGTTGACTTGGGTGCAGAAAATATTTGAGATGAATAGATACAGGAAAGGAAAGAGGTTTTTAGAGATCATCCTGTTAGTTCTAGTTGTAGCACTATTATTACTGTGTAGTGACGTTTATCATATTAAATGTGACAATATTATAACATTGCAATATTGCATGGTTTGTCATTATTAAGTACGAAAGCCCTGAACTAAAAGTTGTGGGGGAAAAGTGTCATAATTTTGACATGTATTGAAATATATTGTTATTTTTGCTTAATCACTCATTATTCCAAGATGATATGCCATTGTATGGACTTAATAACTCAAAATAATGAGTTATTATCTCATTATTTCGACATACATTATTCCTAATTCTTAAACTGATGGAACTGTCATAGCAGTCATTTTGTGTGAATGTACTTGAATGTGTTTAAAGCTTCAGTATGGAACTTTTTGGTTAAAGATGAACAAAAATCAATTATTAAGCAAGTACATAAAAAAATCTGTCTCCTTACCGTACCCCGATTTGCAACGGTAAGCTTATAATAATGACTTATAATGTGAGCTGTCGGGTTGGATTTCGCGGGAAATGGCAGTTGACGTCATTCGTCTTTGTGCTGAGGATGGTGGAGTGTTTGTAGCTTGTTCTAACAACAGTTGCTTAGAATTTAAACTCGTCATCTAAATGGCTGCTTTTAGTTCTAAACGGCAATCATCATAGAAACCTCTTTTACTTTGTTCATATGGTTAGCCGCAAACTTTACACGGGCTTGAAAGTGTCGATTTTGGAGCAGGGGCTTCTTTACTGGATGGCAGCCTTTCAGTCCATGGCGATGTAAAACTCGCTCTACTGTAGACAGTGACACTGATGTTCCAGCAGCTTCAAGTTCATGGCAGGCCTGCGCCTTGGTGGTTCCTGGGATTTTCCTGACCATCTGAACCAGTTTCCTCTCAGCTGAAGGTGACAGTTTGACTCTTCTTCCAGACCTTGGCAAAGTAGCTACACTTCCCAATAACTTTGTATTTACGTACAATTTGTTTGAACTGATGATCTTGGAATCTGCGATTGTTTGTTTATAAAAGGTTCCAAGAGACATTCCTGACTTGTGTAAATCCACCATCCTCTTTTTCAGATCTGCACTGTGCTCCTAGTACTGTGTGTTGGTCAATCCAATGAGTGCTGTCAAACAAACCCTTTTTATGTTGGCACAGAGAAGCTGCCAGCTGTAGTCAATCATGATCACTAACAGGAAATTAAAATTCCTTGGTCTTGGCAAATTAAAGGACATTTTGGAACTTTCAGCACCACTGAATTAATAAGCTAAGTGTTTGTATGTATATTTTTTGACCCTGTATGTATAATTTTTTTCCTGTGTTGATTACAGAAAACCCCAAATGAATTAAAACTTGTGAAACAAATTCTTATTTAATTTTTTTTTTAAATTAAAGATGCATGTTGTGCAATCATTCTGCCCCAGAAATAGAAAAGTTGAAAGAAACTATTGAAAGCTCAATATTGCCATGATGTTCATGTCCATGATGAGTGTGTGTAAACTTCCGACTGCAACTATATTAACTATTTATTAGGGACTCCAATGGGGGGGAAAAAAAAAAAAAGGCCAGAGATTTTTATCTAAAAAGATTTAATAGGCCTACAGCAAAATGGCAGCTCTAACACTTAAGTAATCTTAGTGATAATTAGAAAGTCATTAAATACACAGGGGTATTTTTTATTTATTTATTTATTTATTTATTTATTTTTGCTCTGTGGTGGCACTCGCTGAAAATTGTTGGCCATGTGGACAATAGATAGCTAATTTGTAAAAGGATTAAACGGAAAATATACTGTTATGTTTTTAAAAAAAAAATTTTTATGTTAACTGCGCATTACTCCAGATTCCACCATCCAGCTGAGTTTTTACAGTTGCCGCTGCCGGCAAGGAGTTCCTGACTATACAGCTGGGAATATAATTACGCCCTCCTGTACTCTTAAACCTGAAGTGGTGAAAATGCTAGTCCTTGTTAAAAAATATATATATTATTTTTTAAGCTTGTTGGTTCTGGACAATTAAATTGTTCATTAAATGTTAAATCGCAAGCGGGGGGGAACAGTATCACACAAAGCTATTATTCAGTCAAAATAATGATATATTTTGATGAGAAGTCGAAATAATGCCATAACACTTCAGTAGTTTTTTTTCTTTCTTTTTCCACAGCTTGCGGTTCAAAGCTTAATTAAGAACCCACCACATGTGGTAAATTTTGAAACGTACGTTTCTTCCCGACAGCCGAACAGCTTAATAAAGGTCCTTTGTGTTGGGTTTGCATTCAGTTTATTCTCTGAGCAGCAATGGCGTACTGTACTGTGTGGCGCACTATAGCATGGAGAGGTTTGGGATGTGGTGGGTTGTGTGAGTACAGAGCTGAGACTCACACGCACTAACCGTTTCTTCTCTTCTCCTCACCCTGCCGCCACATCCATCAACGCCTCAGCACGGCAGCACCACGGCATGCTGGGAGCTTGCCACTACTCACCACTGCAGCGTGATGGAGAGAGAGAGCGAGAGAGAGAGGCTGCATGTGGAGAAAAAGTCATTTGAGTGTGTGTGTGACATTCGGTTCAGGAATGTGTGTGAAAGTTGGCGTACAGTACTGTATGTGAAATGATGAATGATGAGTCCTCACTCTGTGCTTGTTGTTTTGTAGTGCTGGGGTCAGAGCTGTAGGGAACACGCCGCTACGCAGAGTACTTTCTGCAGGATTATTCACTTGATGAGCAGTGTGACTGAGGCTCTGATTACTAAGGCAAACGTTCTAGTTCTGGACACTCATTCCGCACATACGTCTCTCTTCTTGGTGAGTCGCTGGCTGCACAGCTGTGCAACAGCCACTGCCTCCTCTGCACCCCACACTCCTCCTGTCAGCGCTGCACGGGAAGGGTGTGCGAGCGTGTGTACCGTGCACATGTGATTTAGCAGTGAGGCCCTTGCACTTGCGTGGCTTACGCAGCTGTATTGTAGTGGACGAACAAAGAGGTTATTATCATGTCGCCGAAGAGATGGTGCTGTGGGGGCCAACAGTGTGGGACAGACAGTGTGTGTGTGTGTGTATGTGTAGGAGGCTACTGATTGGGTGGCGAGGCATCGCTAATGTTGGAGACGATTGTTGACTTGCCATCTGCCGTCAAGAAAAGAGTACGTGTGTGTGGTGCAGCTATAGCTGGGTATTAAAGTGCTTTTGAGGTGGATGGAAGAGGTGGGAGGGAGGGAAGGAGTGAGAGAGAGAGAGAACGAGAAAGACAGGGAGACATGAACATGTGCAGATGTCGCACGGTATAATGACTGGAACTTGAGACTCAGTGCCAGGCTGCTGTTGCTACTGCTCTCATTACTTCTGAGGGAGGAGACTCTGTGTGTGTCTGTTTGTGTGTAAGTGCATCTGAGTTTGAGCAAACGAGAAGGATGCGCACACCCCGGCTCTACCTTTTCAGACCGTGCCAATTTCAGCAGGAGTTACTGCTGAACCGTCGTAGAGTCAAGACGGGATGACGGACCACTCTAGTGAAACACAGCAGCAACAGTGGCATCAACACGGCACATCGCTCTTTTTCTTTCTCACGTTTGCGGCACGGAGCTTTTTGTTAGACCCGGGCTCTCGGTTCTTCCCTGAAGAGCGTCACTGGGCACGCTGTAATAACTTATTAGTCAACAGCCATAAACATGATCACAATGATGGTAACTGATGACTCGGGCGTTGACCCCCCCCCCCCCCCCATTTCCTTTATTGCATTTGTCTGCCAGTTCAATTTCCTCCTTAATGCACATTACAGCTAGCACAAGCAAAACGCGGAGTGTTTTTAGCCTTGGATGTATTTTTCATTATTTGCCAACATACCGAATGGCTTCTCTTGTTTTCCGTTTGTAATACGTTTCATACGTGTTTGTGAATTAAAACTGCATAGTGTAAGCTGTCAAGAGGATAAAGCTTTTTTTTTTTTTTTCCCCTTTCCGTGGGAAGCTTGCCAATGGTAATTAAAAGAAAAATTAAGAGCATCGCTGCCTGCACCAAAGCCATTCTGTTACACACTACAGTTATATTGATGCCCCTTTGTAAAGCAGCATTTCCTTAAACCTCGAATACACTGACAAACACACAGCTAATGTTCCTTTAAAGGCTAGTTATTAATGTCAGTAATAGGGAACATAAAAATGGATATTTCTCATAAATATGACATTCCCTCGAATCACATTTAGGATTTCAGGTTGAGGGCGGACATGCCTGGATCATCAGTTAAATTGCACTTTTAAACATTAGTCTAGAACGTAATGTCCAGATGGTACCAGCTTGAGGGAAGTCAGAGCCACTACATCAAAAACAGCAGCTCAGTGGAAGACAGCAGTTTGTGAGTTCAAGTGCCATATCTGTCCAGGCCCCATTGATTTGAATGAATGGGCCTTCTTGAATGAAGTTGACCTAGCCTGGTGGCTGTATTAGCCTTAACATGTTATATTTGAGTGTGTGCATGTGTGTTTGAGGGTGGGGGAGAGACAAACCGAGAGCGAGAGAGGTATATTTGGAGGGGAGGCAACACATTTGTTTACTTCACCATGGTTTGTGGGTGTATCCTTCAGCTGTGATTGGCTACTATAATAATATTAGAGCCTATGATGGTGCACAAAGGGCACTCTGGAAATGGGTGTGTGGTGAAGGGGCAGGTTAGACAATAGATACGAGGGGCTCCTCCATCCCCCCCGACGCCAGCTGTCTCCCAGCACAGTAGCCTGCCCTGGTGGATGCACTGCTGAAT